>NC_056736.1:334330112-334500112 GCF_019279795.1 Protopterus annectens
TCCTCAGTTTCACTTCATGTACATATTAGCCTGCATATTTTTGACCATCATTAGAGAGTGCACTGGTTGCAGTTCTTACATACACTCAACAATCCTTCCAGCAAGCCAGTCATGGCTGTGTGCAGGGTGGCACAGTGGTGCAACAGTTACCATTGTCACCTCACAGCAAGAGGTTCTCCAGTTCAATTCGTGTCTGGGGTGCCTTCTGTGCGGAGTCTGCATATCCTCCCTGTGTTCGCGTGGGTTTCCTCTGGGTGCTGTGGTTTCCTCCCACATTCCCAAGACATGCTGCATGTGGATTAGACATTCTAAATTTGCCCTAGGTGTGAGTGTGTACATGTGTGTGTGCCTTCTGTGGAAGGCTGGGTGTTGAGCTAGCAACTCGACACCATAAAACTCTACTGCCACTCGTTCTGCGGACCACAGATCCGCTGTGGTGACCTCCTAATGGGAGCAGCCAAAAAGAGAAGTCATGGCTGTGTGCACACCATCTTATACTTTCCTTGTGCATCTTACTTTCCATCACTGTTACAGAGTACATTTCATGATGCATTGACAGCAGCTTCACTCTCAGTAATCCTTGTTCCCACATCATAAGCAGCAGCAGTCTGGCATTTGGCCGTCTTTATACCCAACTCTGGTATACAACTGACAGCTGTACAGACCCAAATTTCACCCTGCCTTGGACTTTAAATCATTTAATTTATTTGTGAATAGAAAGAGCATCAACAGTTGCACTGCACATTGTAACCTGCCTCTGATAATTTATTTCCACCTGTTTTTTCTACTGAATAGTATACACTGTACAGCACACCCTAACCAATGTTCCACTGCTTTACCCTAAATTAACAGTGCACTCCACATAATCTCTTTCCCCAACAAAATTTTAAAAAAAATAAGAAACAAAATTTGCAAAGCTTCTAAATTATGAAAGCATAAAAGACACACAAAAGCAACAACCCCACTTTTCAAAAAATGTATTCTTCTGTTTGTGTTTTTCACACTAGTATAATGCATAAAGATATAGTATAGCAAAGTCAATAAAATAAATCACATTACAAATACTCACAAAGCAGACCTTCTCGTAATATAACAGAAACTAAATTTGCCTCTGTTCAATAAATCAGCCCCATCCCTCCTAAACCAGCAACTATGTATTAAGCAAGGCTCACATCTAAGCTAGTCATTTCCATCAATAGATTAAAAAGTGGATAGTCCATATTTACCTAACTGTAAGTACATTAACTTATGATGGTGATATTAATTCTAACAAAGAACCCATCACAACTCCTACTGACAATTGTCAATAACAGCCATCCCTGTTTCTAAACTCTCATACCGACAACATATCAAGTAAGCCCAGTAAACACGTGTACCAAAACCCTGTCATACAGATATAAAAAAGACAAAAGTCTACCATCTTAACTCTAAAAGCATTAATTCTAAATGGGAAACACAGGAAACCCAGATCAATGACACAGGCCTTGACATTCTTGGTATAAGTAAAATATGGAATAAGGACAACACCTGCCTTTCTCTTTCCTACAGCAATAATTCAATATGTTTTTTGGAATAACCATTCAGGTCAGAAAAAAATGAGGTAACACCATTTTAATGATTGAAATAACTGATATTCAAGTAGAACAAATTGCCAGCAATGAATTCATGAATGAAAACACACCCGACTGATTAGTAATAATCTAGTCACTTACAGCAAGCCATGTCAAACTACACACAGCAATTGAAGTGTACACACCCACCCTCCATAAACAGTCTTTGAAAACACTATCCTTATTATCACAAACTCACACCAAAGGTAACATAATAACTCAAAACAATTACCACAGACTTCTTTGCATCTTAGATAACTCAGCAGATTCATTGCTCTTAACCTATCACAGCTACTTGCAATTCCAACAAGACCCAACCCACCACAGACAAAAATTCCCACTTTGTCCTCTTCATAATCAACATATCCTATCAATGTTTTATTTATTTATTTTATTTTGTATTGCTTTTGTTTACTGGGTTAGTCCAAGTGGGCTTAGTCAAAAACCTCTTTTCAGCTGAGACTCAAGGAGAAAAGCTCCAACATATTGCAAATATTTTTAAACAGACTTTCACTAATATACATGAAAAGACATTAAATAATATACATTAACGATTACACATACATTTGCTGATTAGATTACATTCATATAAAAGTAGTAGCAACTATTACAGTATTAAAGATATTCATGCATTAGTAGATGTTGAACATTCAACATTTGAAGAGGTATATTAGGGGATATGTCAGATAAATAACAGATCGTGTAAACAGTGCTTAGAAATTCAAAGAAATTGAGATGAGGTAGGCAGAAAATGTTAATACTGTAGTTAAGAGGTGGGGTGTAAGGCAAGTTCAGAAACAAATATATGTGGCTATTGTAAGTGGCAGGGTGAGCAGTGTCACAAAATAAAATATATATCTGGGAGATGCTAATAAAATTATTCAGGTATTGGTGAAGACTAGTTGTGGGGTATAGGATTCTGAATGAAGTGAAATGGTCTGATAACATGGCAAGGTGAAGATAACAGTGGCATTTATCCTGGAGATGCACAGGAGCAGGTCAGTGTTGGGCCCCCTATTGTTTGGGATATACTTCTCAGAAGTTCAGGTCAAAACTAAAGGGTTGTGGAACCAAAAGCACAAAACTGGAACCAGGCTTGAAACAAAAACTCAACTTTAGCTTACCAAAAGACTTTTGTTTCATGCTTTCATTCTAAGACTTCTTAATCTTAGGATGAAAGCGTGAAATAAAGTCTTTTAATACACTAAAGTTGAGTTTTTGTTTCAAGCCCGGTTCCAGTTTTGTGTTTTTGGTTGCGGTTATTTCAGTTACAGCTGGTTACAAACGGTTTTGGAACTGAAGGGTTGTGGCTGACCAAGTTTGTAGATGACTGCAAAACTGGGTGCAATTCTTAAATCCCCAGATGATGTTAGTATACTCCAGGATGGTCTTATGCAGACCAACGACTGGTGTCTTAGTCATGGTCTCAAACTGAATGCAAAGAAATGCATCATCACTCCCTTCAGCGCAAACAATGTCCCTTCACAGTACCAAATCAACAACAGTACCCTAAGTACCCATAAAGTGGTAAGGGATCTGGGATCACAAGTTGATTGCGACCTTAACTTTGAGATGTGATTCCATAGTTAAGTTACACTATTTGCATATAGAGTGTCACTTACAGTATTAGGTGATTTGCTTATGGTGATATTTCTTCCTGTGCGGCGTAAAATTTTATTGGGGGACTAGTGGTGTATTAAGTTGTTAAGGGCTGAGCAATTGTCTGGCAGAAGTCTGTGTATTGCAGTGAGCTGAGAAAGAGGTAGGCGATGTGGTAGTTCTAATAGTTGAATTCCCTGAGTAAACTTAGTTACCTCACTACTCTTTAGTGATCATTGTACTATCCCATATATATTTACTTACAAAACAGACAAAGTAAGTCCTGTAACAATGAATGCTAGATCATTCCTGGAATCCAAGGAATTCAATCCCTGCTAGAACTTGACACCGCTGATTGAATAATTTTATATCAGAAAACATCGAACTGATTCCATGCATTTATTTGATTATTTATTTAACTCAGTCATGTATACATTTTCTCTATAACCAAGAAAAATGCTGCTCTTGGTTAACATCAGACCTCAAAAAGCAAATGAAATTGAAAAACAAAGCTAGCCACAGTTGGAATATCACTTGTATTTATTCTACCACCATTCATTCCCCACCTCCAGCCAAGGAAACCACGGTGAAGAACTTCTCAAAAGCAAACTTCACACTTCTCAAAACTGAGGTGGAATCCTTCAAAGCCCCCAGGCCAGTGGAAAATACGGCTGAAACCACAGAATCCCTTACAAACACATTCTATGGACACCTACAGGAATGCATGGATCGTGCTATCCCAAATAAAACCAAGACTCACTCCTCCAAAGGCAGGAGACCTGTCTGGTGGACCCCAGCCATAAATAAGCTATACAACAGAAGGAGGAAGCTACTACATGAGAGCAAAATCCAAAAAAGGGAAGGCATCTCTGATCAGTACTAGCAAGAAACTACGATCGCTCAGAAAATCATTTAAGGCCAGCTTCGAAAGAAAAACTGCACAAGACGCTAAAGAAAATCACAAGGCCTTCTTTAGTTATGTCAGGAACCTAGGTGGCAACTCCCAGATATGCTCTGAGTTAGTACAAAATGACAAAAAATACACTGAACCCACAGACATTGCCAACATCCTTGCAGACAGGTTCAGTGCAAACCGCCCCTTCCCTCCCAAAAGAGCAAATGTCTCTCCCAACAGAGTGTAGCCTCCCTGACATCACAGATGCACAGGTGAGAGCTGCCCTCTCCAAAGCAAAAAACACAGCAACAATGGGACCGGATGGTGTCCCGGTGTTAGAAAAATATGTATTAATGTATGTGTTTAGTGCTTATTAGAAACTAAAAAGGTTAACACATTTCATTCTATTTTATGTACAGCTTAGTTTTGTGTGAAACTAAAAGATGCTTTTCTAAAATGACAATATGCTTTCTGAAAACTGCAAGATGCACCCTGACCTAGTAGTTGCTAGCACAGCAAAATTCATGTTTATGCCTTTTGGAAATATACTGAGAAACAGGTGATTATCTGCTAGGTCAGGAAATTAATGAATAGAACAATACTGTTTTCTATAATGTTACTGAACTTGACAATTAGCTCTGTTCGTGTTATGAGAACACGCACAGCTGCAGAAGAACTAGATACAGTCAAACAATGATTGCTTGAAGTAATGAAGTATAATCTGTACTTGCTTTGTGCTCAAATTAGCCATAGTACCTTGAATGGTAACATTGCATAGTGAGAAGTTGTATCTGACCGGTGGTCATCAAGGCCACGTTGTTTTTCTTAGGAAGTTTTTTCATAAACTTGATGTGCCAGCAGAAAATCATGGACAAACAGCTGCTATGAAATAATATTGAAAGAACTTGTGATTTGTTACGTCAGCTTAGTAGGCAATACCATGTAAGAAATGTATAAAGATGGTTTCACTTCCTGATTTTAGTTAGACAAACTCTGTATTAGCACGTTTTTGTCTCCTTGCTGCAAGATTAAAGTGCCTTAACCTGAACCTGCCGTATATTGATCTTTTTGAAGTTTATTTTTCCTTTGACAGATTGGTCCTTCGGACCGGAAACTCTCACTTCGCCTCAGGTCAGAAGAGCCAGGTGGCATGAAACCATACAGGGAAGAGACCACATCGGTTCTTCTGCGCTGAAAGACCTCCGACAGAATTGTCGTTCAAAAGAGGCCAGCCACTGTTCTGATCTGTGACTGGAGGATGAGTTACTGAACGAACCAGGAGACAGTCAATCACGGAGGCTCAGGTAAGGTAAGATTTACCTTTTTTTTTAGATCAGGGACTTGATTTGTGTCATCTGTCAGGAGATTTGTTTTGTACAAGTTAGGGACAGGAAGATTGCAGTCTTGTCATAGATCTGGGAAACAGAATAGGTAAGGCAGTTATTCTAGATAAACTGTGAAAGAAGAGAAAAGAATCGTGGTACCACGTAAAAATAAGGGTTATGTAACAGCTCAAAGGTTAAAATAAAATGGAAAATAAGTGCACAAAAAGATCCCAAGATCCGCCATTAACTGAAGATGCAAAATATATGCAATTACAACGCGCTGACAATGTTAGGTACTATACAAAATGGGTTAATAAATCTGAATTTGATGGCAAATTAGAAAAATCCTCGCTTATTAAACTTGTCAAACAGCTTAAAACTGATGCAAGAGGTCAGATAAAAAAGCAACGTCAATTAGGCATTCCTCAGGCACACAGGTGGATTGAGGAAGCAAACCGTAGGGAACAAAAAAGTAATAATTTAAAAACAATGTTTCTAGATAAAGAGGACAATAACTTGGTAATATCATCAGCCCCACCGCCCCCTCCGCTTCCCTTACCAGAATATGAAGCGGGTGGACAAGTTGGTCCACCTCCGCTATATCTGGCTGTCCCCACGAAGCCAAAACCGTTTGTCAGAGATCCCATTGAGACTAGGTCTCGAACACGCAACTTGAGAGGGGAAACTGAATATCAAATAAACGAAAACTCACGAGCTATGAGCGAAGAAGAAATGTGTCCGCTCATAGAAGTACCAAATCCTCAGGCAGGACAGGAAGGGCAGGACCCAGCACTCCTAGTATATAGACCGTGGACACCGGAAGATATCCGGAAAGCCACAGAGGGAATTCCCCATCCAAAAGTTAATTTTAGAAAATTCTTAGAAGACTTGCAGGGCATGAGGTTAAGTTACCATTTAAATGGAGAAGAAGTAGAAAAAGTAGTCAGACAGATCATAGGTCCAGATTGGCACATGATCAGTGGCAACTGGAATCCTCATGACGCAGAACACAAGCCACTCCCACATAATAACGCAGAACTGGATAATAGAGTGAAAGGTCTGACAGACCGAATCTCTGAGAAATGGAAGCCTAGGGCAGACTGGACTTGCATTAATCAATGCATCCAACAAGAAAGTGAAACAGTTGATAGATATTATGCTAGAGTGTTTTAACAACCATTGTGGAATGCAGGTACCTGAAGACCAGACACATGATTCCTCATATGAGCAGCAGCTAAAGAATGCATTTTTGAAAGGCAGTATTGCACCCATTAGCAGCTTTATTACAAAGCACATGGTAGATCACCGTACAAGTAGATTACAGTCATTACTTGAATATGCAAGACATGCCAAAAGGCATTTTAATAACAAAAAGAAAAAGAAAACTCAAGTATTTGCTGTAGAAGATGGAGCTGAAGTTTTTGTAGTACAGTCAGGGAAAAAGGGCAAGAAAAATGCCCAGGGAAACAAACAATCTGATAAACGATCAGAAGAGTTTGAAGAAAGGAAGAAAAGGGGTGAATATTTTAAATGCGGAAAAAAAGGGACATTTGGTAAGGGATTGCAAGCAAAATAAGAAGGTAGCCATGGAAGATAAGGAGGGTGAGGACTGACTATATGATAGTCAAGAATCACTAGAAAAGAATAACCAAGAAAAGATAAATGCAAATGTGATAGAAAGGATTGAGAATGTGACAGAAGAAATAGAGGAAGTGCAAGAAACCACAGATAGTGTAGAAAGTGAAATTTTAGACTTAGCATTATTGAGCCTATAGCTCTATTTAGCAGACACAAAACCGGAAGTTACACTTCTGGTAGAGGGGAGGGAAGTTAAATTTCTGTGTGACTCAGGGGCATCGCGAACCCTGATACATCCTTCCAAACTACCAGAAAATTCAGAATCACTTGATTATATATTAGTGAAAGCAGCTAATGGACAGCTGTATCGGGAGCCACTCTCCCATAACATAGCAATAACTGTCCCTGTTTCAGGGATGACCCAGAAGAGCAAAATTGTTGTTTCTGCAAAATGCCCAGTAAACCTTTTGGGCAGAGACCTTATGCAGATACTTGGCATAGCAGTAGTTCCAACCATGCAGGGTATGGAAGCACAACGACAAATGGATACTTTTGTAGTGCGACCGGAGGGTGAAACATTTCATTGGTACAGCCAGGACTTGGTTATGACTGGTCCAGGGGCAGTAACTGAAGAACTGATGAACGTAGCCATCAGTAAGTCCCCCTCCCTTGATACTGACAAACAGCATTTGTTGCACTGTACTCTATATTACTGTAGCACACCAGGACCTGATAAAGAATATGAGCAAGAACTGTTTAGAAACCATGCCAACAGATTGGTATTATGTAATCTGTACTGGGACACAGAAGGGAACAGTGTAGTTAGCTGTTCATTGCCCCAGGAATTCTTAGCACTTTATAAATCTAATCGATTACCACGTCAGTTTGACTAAAGACAAGAATGTGAAATGGGCAGACCTAGGAGAAAAAGTCACAAAGTGGGAAAAACAGACAGAGAATTAGAACTGTTAGAACAGGGAGTACAAAAGCAGAAGTCGAATTGGATAACACAGACACACCCAGCTGTACACTTGCAGGCAAGTGAGGACAGCTGAGTAGCACTCTTACTAGAGGAAGAAGAAAAAGCCTTACGAGGCATACCAGAGACTCTCTGGTCAACAGGAAAATCAGATGTAGGACTTATTTGTACAGCAGGACCAGTTACTATCACGCCAAAATCAGCATTTAGACCACAGAAGAGACAATATCTCTTAAGAAAAGATGCAGAGGTAGGAATCAAACCTATAATAGCAGCTTTACTTAAGGAAGGAGTACTGATAGAATCTCCCAATTCACCATGTAACACACTCTTATTTCCTGTCAGGAAAGCGAACGGGGAATGGCGTATGGTCCAAGATTTGCAAGCTGTAAATGATGCACTAATACCTAGAGCACCTATGGTGCCAGATCCACACACCCTGTTGAATGATTTAAAACCTCAACAGAAGTATTTTTCTGTGGTAGATATTAGCAATGCGTTCTTTTCGATACTGATACACCCTGACAGCCAACATTGGTTTGCATTTACATTTCAGGGGAAGAGGTACGCATACACAAGACTACCACAGGGGTATTGTGAAAGCCCAACAATATTCGCACAAGAAGTGGCAAGTAACTTGGCGGGATTCATCCCACCGACAGGCAGCCAGATTTTACTTTATGTAGATGATATCCTGCTGGCAGCCCCCACCCAGCAAGAATGCAGGGAAGATACCATAGCATTATTACAATTTTTAGCCACTCAAGGACATAAAGTAAACAAAAACAAATTGCAGATTTGGAAAAAACAGGTCAAATACCTGGGAAATGTAATATCCAAAGAAGGTAGAATATTAGATGAAGAAAGAAAAATAGCAATTTTACAAGCACCCAAACCAACTACCAAGAAGGAAATTATGTCCTTCCTGGGAACAACTAATTTCTGTCGGAGTTGGATTACGAACTATGCTTTGGAATCTGCTCCATTGACTGACTTGATATACAAAAAGCCTATGGCAGCACACGGTTTACTACAATGGACACCAGAAGCAGAATCAGCTTTCTGCAGATTAAAGCAATTGATAGCGTCCTCATTAGTTTTAGGACTACCGAACTATCATAGACATTTTTTCCAAACCGTAGATTGTAAGCAAGGTTATATGACATCAGTATTGACACAGCAACATGGGGACAAGCAACATCCCATAGCTTACTATTCATCACAGCTGGACCCAGTGGCGCGATCTCTGCCTCACTGTGTACAAGCAGTAGTCGCAGCTGCAATGGCAGTACAGGCTTCAGCCTCAGTAGTGTTGTTCCACCCTCTCACATTGAGAGTGCCTCGTGCAGTCGCGATAATTTTACTGCAAGAAAAAGTAGCATATCTTTCTCCTGCTAGACATCTTTCTTGTATGACTATACTGTTGAGCCAACCTCACATGACAATTGAACGGTGTACAACTTTGAATCCGTCTACCTTGCTCCCAACCCCTGCAGATGGCACACCACACAGCTGCCTGCAGGAAATTGAGCAAAAGACACTACCCAGAAAAGATCTCACGGATGATCCCTTGGATGATGCCGAGGTGACATATTACGTGGACGGCTCATGTAAAAGGGGTCCCACAGGGCAGAATCTAGTAGGATATGCAGTAGTTTCTGATACTGAAATTCTAGAAGCGAAATCCTTACCACACAATTTATCTGCACAAGCAGCAGAATTGATTGCCTTGACACGGGCATGTACCTTAGCAAAGGGTAAATGTGTGAATATTTTTACTGATAGCCAGTATGCTTTTTCTACTATACATGTTTTTGCACAACAGTGGAAGAATAGAGGAATGATAACATCTACTGGCAAACCGATTAATCATGCGCAGCTTATTTTGGATTTGTTAGAACCAATTCAGTTACCTCAGAAAGTAGCTATTTGTAAATGCGTAGCTCATACCAAACAACAGGATAGGATTTCAAAAGGTAATGCGAGAGTTGACACAGCTGCAAAACAGGCAGCTTCAGCTTCAGAAGTGTTTCTTTTGAGTGAGGAATTACAACCCTCTGAGATTTTAGATTTAGAAATGTTGAAAACAATGCAGACACTTACTACAAATGTAGAAAAACAGAGATGGATAAAACGAGGAGCAATTCTTGAGAAAGGGCTGTACATCTCCAAAGAAGGAAAACAGGTATTGCCATCTAACTTGTTTAGATATGCAGCTTTGTTGAGCCATGGGCAGTGCCATGTCTCAACAGGGGGGATGGTACACTTAGTGAATCAAGTGTTTACAACATATGGGTTTACAAACTACACTAAAAAATTTTGTGCGGCATGTCATGTTTGTAATAAACATCATGCACAAGGGGCGTTAAAGCCCAAGCAAGGGAGTTTCCCTACACCACCATACCTGTTCCATACTATTTGTATGGATTTCATAGAACTAAACAAATGCGAAAATAAGAAGTATTGTCTTGTCATTATAGATATGTTTTCCAAATGGGTGGAAGCTTTTCCAACTAAAAATCCAGATGCAGCTACCGTTGTGAAAGTTCTCGTTAAAGAAATTATTCCTAGATTTGGCATACTGGAAAAGATCTATATTGACAATGGCACACACTTTGTAAATCAAACTATACAACAGTTGAGTCGATATTTTGGAATTTCCTTGAAGAACCATTGTGCGTACCACCCACAATCTGCAGGATTAGTAGAGAGGCACAATGGGATTTTGAAAAACAAGCTTAGGAAATTAATAAGTGAAATACAAAAGAACTGGGTGCACTGCCTGCCTCTGGCACTGTCGAGCATGAGAACTGTTCCAAATGCAAAAGGGTTAGCTCCTTCTGAAATACTATTTGGGAGGGCATATTATATACCTCAGTGGAAACCTCTCATGCCTGCAGACCAGGAGGCTGACAGTTCACTTGCAGAATATATGAGACGACTTTTAAGTAATAAACAACTTTTGCAGTTAAATTCTGTTTCAGATAAAGAACAAGCCAGACCATCGGAAGCAGCAGTAGTCCCAGGCATGTGGGTCTGGGTGAAAGTCATCAAGAAAAATAATTGGACGACACCGAAGTGGGAAGGGCCGTACCAAGAGCTACTGTCGACACCCACTGCAGTCAAGATCACAGAGCGAGCGTCCTGGATTCATTTGACACACTGTAAACTGGTTAAGAACTTTGAACTGGACAAAACCCTTGTTACTGTTACCCAACAAGAACAAAATGATCAGATATAGAGAAAACAGGAATGCAGAACAACCCCAGAAGTATTGCATGATTATCCTGTTAACCATACTGATAACAATGATTTTTTTGCTGTGGCCTTTTCTTTTTCCAGCCACATGGGCTGAACTGAATAAACGTGAATCACTCATAGACTGGCATCCGAACTTTAACACTTACCAAGCAATTAAATATGTGTATGCTGAAACTTTTAATGTTTCGAATTGCTGGATTTGCACAGCTATACCAACACCATACGGGGGATTACTAATGACTGCTGTCAATGAGACCTGGGAAAATTAGATTTTTGATACTACAACTGTAAAATCACGAGACAAAATAGCATTGTACCTGCCTGTTATACAAAAGGGAATTGTGTGTTTTTACAAAAATGATACTGTTCAGGTAGGTTGGAGTAATAGTAATGTGACTGTTCCTTACAAATGTTATACCAAAGCCAATAATGTAGGTTATCGTAATCCTGTTCTTTTTAAACAACTATCTATTATTGATAAGAAAATGTTTCATGCAGGGCAAGTGTATATCAGTACCAAAGTAGAGAATTTTTATTTTGTCTGTGGGAAAAAGGCATACAAACGGTTACCTGAGAACTGGTCCAGCAGTTGTTTTTTGGGTTACCTGGTTCCGGCCATATGACACACTGCAGTCTTGCCTCAGGGAAGAATTCGAAATGTCAGAGAGGTCACCAAGAAAACCGAAAATCCAATCAGAAGGCCTGAAAATCCAATGGGACGAATTGAAGCAGGCTGGAGAAACCATAATTCCGTGAAGAATAAAGACAAACTGACACATATGGACTTGAGTGACACTATTATATCGTGGGCAAGTATAACCCCTGCATATGGCGCAGTGAAATCGATTTGGGAGCTGAGAAAACTGTCCAAACTTCTTGAAGTAATGAGTAATGCAACTTTTTCTGTTCTCGAATTAATGACTGATGAACTGAATGCTATGAGAACTGTGGTACTTCAAAACCGCATGGCTCTTGACTTCACCCTAGCGGCGAAAGGTGGTACGTGCACTTTAATAAAAGAGGAGTGCTGTTCGTATATTCCTGACAACCAGCATGAGATAAACGACCATCTTGAGGTGATTCAGCAAGTGTCGACCATGACCAAACCAGGCCCAAACCCACTGACGGACTTTTTCCAGAATTTGTTTGGGGGGGTGGGGTAGCATCCTAATGAACATCCTGATTGCCATTTTTGTGGGATTACTCCTATTGGGAGTGTGTGTTTGCTGTGGTATTCTCTGCATGAAAACATTAATCAAAGATTTTATAGACATGTCAGTTTCTGAAACTTTGTATCAAAGTACTGAAATTGAAGAATTGTTGAAGAATGAAACACTTTCATACGTTTAAACTGAATGACTCTCTTAACTGCAAATCTTGAACAGAAGAGGTTAGGAGAAGAAGCAAACTGTTTATGCTTTTGAAAATAGAATAAAAAGTATTAACAGGGGGGAAATGTTAGAAAAATATGTATCAATGTACGTGTTTAGTGCTTATTAGAAACTAAAAGGGTTAACACATTTCATTCTATTTTATGTACAGCTTAGTTTTGTGTGAAACTAAAAGATGCTTTTCTAAAATGACAATATGCTTTATGAAAACTGCAAGATGCACCCTGACCTAGTATTTGCTAGCACAGCAAAATTCATGTTTATGCCTTTTGGAAATATACTGAGAAACAGGTGATTATCTGCTAGGTCAGGAAATTACTGAATAGAACAATACTGTTTTCTATAATGTTACTGAACTTGAACAGTTAGCTCTGTTTGTGTTATGAGAACATGCACAGCTGCAGAAGAACTAGATACAGTCAAACAATGATTGCTTGAAGAAATGAAGTATAATCTGTACTTGCTTTGTGCTCAAATTAGCCATAGTACCTTGAATGGTAACATTGCATAGTGAGAAGTTGTATCTGAACCGGTGGTCATCAAGGCCACGTTGTTTTTCTTAGGAAGTTTTTTCATAAACTTGATGTGCCAGCAGAAAATCATGGACAAACAGCTGCTATGAAATAATATTGAAAGAACTTGTGATTTGTTACGTCAGCTTAGTAGGCAATACCTTGTAAGAAATGTATAAAGATGGTTTCACTTCCTGATTTTAGTTAGACAAATTCTGTATTAGCACATTTTTGTCTCCTTGCTGCGAGATTAAAGTGCCAACCTGAACCTGACATGTATTGATCTTTTTGAAGTTTATTTTTCCTTTGACACCCGGACTGCATCTTACACGAGCTCCAAGAAGAACTGAACCCTCACATAAAGTCATTGTTCAATCTCAGCCTTACTACAGGATATGTACCCAAGGAATGGCGTACAGCAACAGTGGTCCCACTCCACAAAGGTGGTCCCACAATGGACCCTGGAAACTATCGCCCTATAAGCCTGAGTAGCCTGGTCTGCAAAGCTATGGAGCGTATCATTATGGAACTCATAAACAAAGACATTAGAAACCTCCAAACACTGGATCCTTCCCAATTCGGCTTTAAGGGCAGACCTTGCCTCTTGAACCTGGTCGACTTCTTTGAAACAGTCACCAAGGCCATCGATGAAGGGAAGGTAGTCCACACAGCCTACCTGGACCTTGCAAAAGCCTTCGATACAATACCCCACTCAGGTATCATAAATAAGCTCACCAGCTTAAATATCAACCCCTATGTCACAAGATGGGTTGCAAACTGGCTCAGATATAGAACCCACATGGTCAGAATTGCAGGTACCATGTCAGACTCTAAACCAGTTACAAGTGGCGTCCCACAAGGCTCAGTCCTGGGACCTCTCTTGTTCGGTATATATTTCTCTGAGGTACAGGCGAACATGGGAGGACTATGGCTGACCAAGTTCGCAGATGACTGCAAACTGGGTGCCATAATCGACTCACAGACTGACACAAGCATCCTCCAAAAGGGTCTCACAGAGACAGATAACTGGTGCCAGAGCCATGGCCTAAAGCTAAATGCCAAAAAGTGCATAGTCATCCCCTTTGGGAAAAACAAACTGCCCACAAATTACCCCATAGGTGGTAATCCATTAAGTACTGAAGAAGTAATTAGGGATTTGGGGACCCAAATAAATAGCAATCTCTCCTTTGACAATCACATTGCCAAAGTGGTTAGAAAGACCTTCTATATAGCCCACCTTATCATGAAAGGGTTCACATCTAGATCAAGAGAGGTTATTGTGCCCCTCTACTCATCACTCATCAGGCCCATAATTGAATACAATGCCCCATTTGCGATGTACCTTACCCGACACCTGCAGCAACTGTAAAGACCCCAAAAGTACCTCACCAAGAGGATCAGGGGACTCAAACAGATGCCCTACACAGATAGGCTAAAGAAACTCCAGCTCTACTCAGTTGCTTACCACCTACTCAGAGGCGATCTGTGCCTGACGTATAAAGCCATGTCCAAACTAGAATTAATGGACATGCTCCACTTCAGGAAATCCAAATCCCTTAGAGCTACACGCTCCAGGGACTTAAACCTCAGCACAGAAATAAATAGGACATGCTGGAGGGACAGATTTATATCCCAGAGGCTCCCCTCACTCTGGAACAAAATCCCAATCCATGTTAGGCAGAGCCCCTCAATGACCCTCTTCAAGAGAAATCTTGACGAGTGGATGGGAGATCGTAGGTTTACCCCTGGGATCTCTTCTGTGTCCCTACTAGACAGAGGCACAGTAAACTAACCTTAAAAGGGCTATTTTCTGTGACCTACTATACAGAGGCACAGTCAACTAATCTAAAAGGGTGGCAAAAGCCAAACACACTCTGACTAGGCTTATAAATGCCCTAGGGCAGACAGCCTAGTATCAACCTATGAACCTAACCATGACACCTTCCTTAACTTTCATAAACTTCAAGGAAGCCAGGGCCATTTATCTCCAACATAAATTTACTTAAATGGCATCTCAATAAAAGCACTTTTAGAGGACAATTAAAGGTAAGGCATGCTTCAAAACAAGTACTTGAAAAACATTTAGATAATGGCAGCCCTACCTTTACAAATGAATTTAAAAAATATCCTTAGTCAATGCTAATGCTTAAGGAAGTCCTCTCCAAACAATCAACCCCTTTCAAACAAAAGAAAAACATCTTGCAATCCAACCTCAACAGTACCCAGTCTCAACAAACCATTCCTTCCTTCCATCAATCTTTCAGTCAATTTTTGTTAAATACAATGTGTAAATACCTGCAAAATTAATCAAGATGGGCAAATTCAGTGCATACACTATTCATCCCTCTTTTGTAATTATGAAAGCACCTATTATAGCCAGACTACTTGCACAAATCTTCAGTCTGTCCCTACCTCACTTGTGTCCAGCAAGCTTATCCAGGTAACAAATCGTTTAAAATCGTTTTTTTCTCTAAAAAATGCATTTTTTAGAGTTTGGCCTAGCACTCAAGTGTGGGGTCATTTATTGCACTGTTGTGATTATTTTGCTGCTTGTGTATCTCTGCTACCTTTAAACTACAACAAAAAAAAAAAATCTTGCTTTTTTCCCACTTTCTGAAAGTTAAGAAAGTTCAGTTACAGATTTGCTGTTCTGAACTGTTTGGAAGTTTCTAGAAGGCCAGTGCTTGCTTGGGCTAAAGGGAAGTCTGTGTTCACCAGTGGGAGTGGTTAACACTGAACAGCCTGCCTGTCCCTGGAGGAGTGGTTACTACCTAGAAGCTGTAGTTTTATTGGCCATTTTGGGTCAATTCTAAACTCCTTAATCTCTCTCTCTTAAAACCAGGCTGCCTCGTGGTTTTGGCGTCTTTTCAGGCTTGCTAGTTGTTGCTGAAGCACCTACCAAGAGGAGAAAACGCTGAGAGAAGAAAAGGAGCCACTTTTGTGATTTTAAGTATTTTCTTCTGATTTTTGTTAAGTTTTACTGCTTTGCCGCCTACTTTTTGGCATTTTCCAGCTTGCTAAAGTTTATATCTGTAACAGTAACAGTAACAGTACTTGGAACACATCTAGAGCCTGTTTACTGCATTTCCTGTGTTGCACTTAATTTAAAATCGTTTTTTTTCTCTAAACCTGCATTTTACCTGATTTTGGCCTAGCACTCAAGTGTGGGGTCATTTATTGCACTGTTGTGATTATTTTGCTGCTTGTGTATCTCTGCTACCTTTAAACTACAACAAAAAGAAACAAAAAAATCTTGCTTTTTTTCCCACTTTCTGAAAGTTAAGAAAGTTCAGTTACAGATTTGCTGTTCTGAACTGTTTGGAAGTTTCTAGAAGGCCAGTGCTTGCTTGGGCTAAAGGGATGTCTCTTTGTTCACCAGTGGGAGTGGTTAACACTGAACAGCCTGCCTGTCCCTAGAGGAGTGGTTACCACCTAGAAGCTGTAGTTTTATTGGCCATTTTGGGTCAATTCTAAACTCCTTGATCTCTCTCTCTTAAAACCCTACAACTCTCTTTTTGCGTGGTTTTGCGCACTGAGCAGCGTCGGGCAGGGCCGCCTAAACAGGTTTAAACTATTCCAGGCTCCACAAAGTCTGCACTTCACTTTTTCCCTTAGAACTGTTCAAACTCTCAAAGTAATCACTCTATTCTCTTTCTAAAGCCCTGCACTTGCTCAGCTCTTATAAGGAAACACTAACTAACTAAAGCACTACACCCTCCTTGACTTCTCATAAGTATTAGACTCCCGATTGGTCCTTCCTGATCAACTGAAAAATCACTTCCCTTCCCTAATCTGATCAGTAAAAAAAAGAGTTCCCTATACTAATCTGGTATGTCCAAGGGTCAGTTTCAAGGTTACTCTCCAGTCCAGCTGGTGAATCTGGGAATTTTGAGGCAATGTTACAATTGCCGTATGTACACAGACAACCCTCTCCTCCTTCCAACAAACTCTAATACATGTGAGAGATGCAGTTACACAGCCAAACTGGAGGCAGAGCTCTCTCAACCCAAGACTGGCACAGTCAGTCAGGAGGAAAAGGTAACCACCCACAGCACAAATCCAGTCTCACACAGACTTATTGCATCTGCATACCCAACACATAAACACACAAAAACATACTCGGAGGCTCTAAATAAAAATCTGCCTAAACAGCAAAGACCTCCTAAGCAGATATCCAAGCAACAGCCACCCCTCAACAATACCCACAAATCACATATCTCACAAAATCAGTGTACCTCACAGTCACAGCCTATAATGCCAAACAACACACCAAATACACTTGTTATAGGGGACTCTATTTTAGTCTGGCACACTGACATCCCACTCACCAGACTGAACAAGGAGAAGGTCACTTGTAAGCTGCCTGTCGGGTGCCAGGATCTGCCACATAATGCAAGCACTCAGGTCAGTCCAAAGCAAGTACAAGTATGACTCCGTCATTGTCCATGCTGGTGTGAATGACCTGAGACAAACCTCCCTGGACTACATGAAAAGAGACATAGAGGAGCTCTCTGACCATGTAGCCCAGGCTGGTATGTCCTTGACCTTGAGTAGCATCTTGCCGTCACCAAGAATGATGCCACAGTATAAAGACAAAATGATCAGTTTCAACAATTGGCTAAAGTATTGGTGTCATTCAAAGGGGATCCAGTGTCTGTCAGCCTGAGATGACATGCTCGACAAGCCACGTTGCTTCGCTAGGGACAGCTTGCACCTGTCACCCTTAGGCTTTCATATACTGGCCAAGGCTCTTGCCATCCCCATAGTGCCTTTTTTAGGCAAGGCTCAAAGGACAAACCCACCTCCATAGAAAACCCAAAGATAAAAAAAACTAAAGGTAATGCTACTCAATGCCAGAAGTCTAAACCTCAAGATGCACGCACTCAAGACTCTCCTCAGTATGGAGAAAATTGATGTCTGTGCAGTAACAGAAACCTGGTTCAAGGCTCCTGAGAGCACCCCAGCACTACCAGGTTATAACTCATACCATGCGTTTTGGCCCCAAAACTTGGACCGAAGCACAAAATGAGGGGGAGTATCTATATTCATCAAAGATACCTACACCTCCAGGTTAGTGGCACTGCACGAAGCATCAGAAACCATCCATGTGCAACTAACAGCGGGCAAAACTGCCTTTCAGTTTGTAGCCTGCTACAGAACACCCTCCCTATAACAGGAACCCCACTTGGCATTCCTGAGAACACTGGAGAATATGAAGGTCTCTCCAAACACTATGTTACTGGGTGACTTCAACTACCCAAACATCGACTGGGAAAACTACTCAAGCCCAAACACCCTCGCTCAATGGTTCCTTGAATTTATAAACTCTAACGCAATGGAACAACTGGTCACCACTGCCACAAGAGGGAACAACATATTGGACCTGGTCATCACCAACATGGGGACTCTATGTTCCACATCAGAGGTAAACCCCTCATTGGTAAAATCAGACCATAAACAAAATTCCCTGGACATCCATATCCCGTCCCCACCCCCAGCCAAGGAAATCACTGTAAAGAATTTCTCCAAAGCCAACTTTGCACTTCTCAAGACTGAGGTGGAATCCTTCAAAGCCCCTGGGTCAGAGGATAATACAGCCCAGTCCGCAGAATCCTTTACAAATGCATTCTATGAGCACCTGCAGGAATGCATGGATCATGCTATCCCAAATAAAACCAAGACTCACTCCTCCAAAAACAGGAGACCATTCTGGTGGACCCCAGCCATAAATAAGCTATACAACAGAAGGAGGAAGCTACTACATTACAGAGCAAAATCCCAAAAAGGGAAGGCATCTCTGATCAGTACCTCTCTGTAAGCAAACAACAGATGGGGAACATATTTATCCCACTCCCTCTTAAACTAGTCTGCAAATGCCTGTAGCATCATCTTGAGTATAGAGTTTAACCTGTCAAGACCCTTAGTCTATGAATGGTAAGGATGGTCTTTAGGTGCTTCATCCACAGTACTTCCACAGACAAGCCAGCAGCTCTGACATGAAATTGGCGCCTCTGTCAGTCAGTATTCCTTTTGGGAAACCTACCCTGCTGAAAATCTCTAACAAAGCATTTGCCACCTTTTCTGCTTCAAAGGAGGACAAAGTCACTGCCTCAGGGTATCTCATAGCATAATCTACTACTGCTAGGATAAACTTTTTCCCTATGGAACTTGGGGTACTCATAGGCCCCCAATATTCATAGCTACCCTCTGAAATGGCTCCTCAATCACAGGCAAAGGCATCAAAGGAGCTTTCACCTTGTCTCCTGCCTTGCCTACCTTTTGCCACTGCTCACAGATCAAGCAGTACCCTGTTACATCTTTGGAAATCCCAGGCCAATAAAAGTTCTGCATAATATGTCTCTTTGTATGTTTTATGCCCATATGACCTGCAAAGGAAATATCATGGGCTATGGCTAGACATGCCAGATGGTAGGCTCTAGGTACTACCAACTGCTGTATTCTCTCACCCTTTAACCCTCTTTCAGGGGTCCACTGTCTGCACAGTAACCCTTTGTCCTGGTATACAGATTCCCCTTTTCCTTGAGAATCAGGTGCCTCACTAGCTACCTCTCTCAGGCCTTGTAATGTATGGTCTGAGAGCTGAGCCTGTCTCAACTCCCTCTTTGTAACCCTTCCCAGCTCCCCTTGCACAGGAAGTCTGGTATCCTCTAACAGCAGTGCCTCAGTGTCAGCCTCGGTATTACTACTCACCTCTGCCCTTGCAGTCACTCTGTCCAAGGATCATTAGTAACAAAAAGCAGCTGTGGCTCACCTTCAGTCTCACTGCTACAGGGTAGCTCCATCCCTGAAGTAACCACCTCACCAGTCCTGGCTGTAAGTGTGTGGTCTGTCTGCGTCTCCCCCAGGCTACCAGACCAACATTTTTGTCTCCAAGCCTGACTGCGTGTAACTGCATGAACATATGGTACTGCATCATCAAAATCATTTCCTATCAGGACATCTGCAGGGTGGTAGTTTGGTACCCTTGTTGTCTCAAGACAACCTATTGTTGGAATTTTATCATCCCACTTACTGGCTCTCCCACCTTTAGTTTCCCACCTTGCCTCTGTGGACACCTATATGCTACATGGTCCCACTGGTTGCATTTAAAACATTTAACCCTAGTTCCTGGATGTGTACATGGACTAGTGGCTTGCCCTGCTACTGGCAGACTCTGTTGGGGCAGTCTGGGCTGCCCACCATGGGCTATCTTAGACCCATGAGCAGCACTGGCTATCCCATTCCAGTGCAGTGATGCCCTGCTTGCTAGGTATAGGTCTCCCTTCTTCCTCAACTCATCTATAGTAAGGCATTGTCTATCAGCTAACCAGACCCCCATGTCCTCAGGTGAAGTGCTAAGGGCTTGTTCCCTCACAAAAAGTTTTTCCACCCTTCAAAAGTGGTGACCTGACATCCACTCACCCACCTATGAAAATAAGTGCTTAGTTCAGCAACATATTCACACACACACTTTCATCTGCCTTGTGTCTATGCTCATGAAACTTATTCCTATAATCTTCAGGTGTTAGCTTAAAACATTCTAGCAAACAATTCTTTATAAAATTATAATTTAAAAAGTCATCATTGGACAGTTTGGACAGAACAGTTACAGCTTTACCATGGAGTAAGGGAGTCAGGAACCGTACCCAGAGCCCTTGGTCAACATTATACTGTTTACATACCCACTCAAACATATGAATGAAACTATCAAAATTATTCCCCTCTGTAAATTGTGGATGGAATTCACTGACCTTTGTTGCTTCTGGAGTTCATTTACTCCTTCCCCCATTACCGTCATGACTTTGGCAAAGAGTCAACATCTCCTTTTCATGTTGCCTCTGCCTCTCCCTCTCCTCAGCTTCCAGATGTCTTAGTCTATCTGCTGCTTCCATTTCCAAACACTTGGCCTCCAACTCAAGTCTCTTTAGCTCCACATGGATTTTTAAGTCCTCTGTGGAAAGGTCGAGCTGTCCATTCTCTGAGAGTTGTACATCTCCACAGCCAGTCTGATCATACTTCTGGTTGCTATTTTCTGATCCAGCTGTGACTAAAGCTGCAATGATGTCTGCTTTAGTCAGGTTTCCATGCACCAGTCCTTTTACCTGGCACATCTCAGCCAACTGGCTCCTTGTCAGCTTGCCATACTCCTCTGCTGACATGCTTGCCTGCTTTCCCTGACTAACTAAGCTAACAAAATAAATAAAACAATTGTGATATGAACACTGAAGGTTCACTGTGTGGCTGATTTAGAGTGCACACACCTTCAGTGATCACTGTACACAAGCTACAGGAATTCAATATCCACACCACTACAAGCCAATTAATATGTGATGCGGTTAACTCACAACTTTCAACCAATTAATATCTGATGTGGATATTCCACTACTGTGAAACAATTAACATGTGATGCCCCTGCACTGGCCCAGTAATCAAGGAGCCTCAGTCCTCACCACTAACACCAGTGAGGGATGTGCACATTGGGAGGATGACAAATACACACACAGTAAAATGCAATTTCCCTTAAGAGCACACAGAGATCACAGTCAGTCTGGGGCTGGGCTTTCCCTCTCTCTCCAGATCCCCAATAAGACTCCCCACTGGCACAGCTATAGGGTTAATATCTCAGTCAAGTGCTCAAGCCAAAACCTCCAGCATCCTCTCTGTCCAACCAGTGCTTCGTGTCCCTGCCCAAGTAGCTGACATACTCACACACTTTTGAGATTTGATTTATATACAACCACACAGAAACTCCTGGGGAGGGATGGTACAGGTTCTCTAGCTATGCCCTTCTGCCCAGACTATACAGCAGTACCACCTGCCAACAACTACTACTTATCAGCTGCCATAAGACCCTTACAAAGGGTGACCAATTCTACTGTGCAATGTTAATGTTATCCAAATGGTAAGTGTGACCAGAACTTTTAAGGTTATTCCAGAGTGGCCTGTACAGTGTTACCAAATACATGCAAGCATTCTAAGAGCTTAAATACCTCTACACAAACCAGACACAATTAAAAGGTTGAAATATATTTAATAATAAATAATAAAAGAAAAATACAATACTCAGTAACTCAATACAGTGACAACAGAGTTCAGAATCACAGGAAATACTTTAAAACAATATTGCAGAACTTCTCACATAAATACAGAAAACATCTACACTAATCTTGCTATATTCCGATCTATCTCTAAGAGAAATTATGTTCTATAAAACTTACTTACAGAGCCAGGCAAATGCAAATGAGAGCTGCTGAATGGATGTTTACAGATCCAGAGAGAAATACAAAACACACTCTTTTTCTCTGAGATAGTTCTTAAGTTAATAATACACACTGCTGCTGAATCATCTCAGACTACATCATTCTTGTCATCTCTGCCTAAGTTTCCCAGGCTAGCAGAGACTTAAATTTTAACATGTCTCTGTTAAAAATACTTATCTCTCAGAAGCTGACAATTCTCTCTTAGAAGCTTGCTTGAAACTGAATGTTGTAAAACAATTACCTTGGAAACCTGTAATTACCTCTGTTTCCAGACAATAGAAAGAAGCCCCAAGCTGAGACATCCTGTCTCTTAGCTCAGATAAACTAACTTTATAACACATCATAAAACTCTTTACTTAACTTATTTTCTTAGAGTTTTGCAAGTTAACTCTTTATGTCCCAGTTTCTACTATGAAACCATACATTTGCATTGACATATAGTTTATACACATTTCTGTTCTTTTCCAGCAGGGTGCACTGTGGTTACATTTTTGAAGCTCAGCACATAACACAGTTTTCTTACATGTGTAAGACAAACATACACATCATATTACTATTCACAAATGACATATAATTATTTATAAAATTCTATCTAACTGGGCTATCAGTGTCACATTTCTATGTAAATCATATTAATATTTTCAAGTGACATATAATTATTTACAAAATTCCAGCTAGCTGGACTGGCAGCATCTCGGTTTATCACACCAAGTATCACCTCCACAACATATAAAACAGATACAGTATGATAGTCAGCAAGGCCCTTGTCTCTGTGAAAAGATGAATCAGTCTACTAGGCTCCATTCTTTGTAAATATGTAAAGATCTGCATGGTATATACCATTATATGTTTACCTTCTTTTTCATGAATACTTGCATTTAATAACTTAAAACTTGGCCTGCTACTTTTCTACATAAGTGTATTATTATACACTTACTACTCACAGCCATGTAAAATAAAGTTCATCCCTTTCCATATTCAAGTGGAACATAGATCTATGGATGGAAAATAAAACATTTACTCCAGGAATGCCCCCTGTATTACTAATGGACAGAGACAGTTCCTAATGCCTTACCCTATACATGGGAACCCTATACTGGGCCAGTAATCAAGGAGCCTCATTCCTCACCACTGACACCAGTGAGGGATGGCCACATGGAGCAAAGATGGATAAGAGCACACAGGGAGCACACTCGAGACCTGAGGCTGGACTGTCTTTCTCTCTCCAGACCCCAAACAAGACTCCACATTGACCACTTTGGAGCTCTGTGCCCCGGCCCCTAGTAGCTGACACACACGGATATTTGATTTTCACACACACACACACACACACACACACACACACACACACACACACACACACACACATAGAAAAGGCTGGCACAGATTTACCAGCTGTGCCCCCTCTGCCCAAACTATGAGGTAATTATGCTGCCACCAGTCAAATACTCTAAGGCTCTTACAAGGATACCCAATTATACTGAATAAAATTAATACTAATACAAATGGTAGAGTTTGACCAATGCAGCAAGGCTTTCCTGAGTGGCCACAATGTCACTAAAATAAGCATAAGTACTCTTAAGATGTTAAACATATTCTCTAAAAGACCAGCCACAATGAAAGGTATAGAAATATTTAATAATAAATAATAAAATAGAAAACATGAGAATACTGAATATCTAGTTACAATAAACACCAGAGTTTCAATCACAGGAGATATAAAAAATAACACAGTTGGACAGATTCACACAGATGCAGAAAAACAATACTTAACTACTTTCACTGTATTTTCCAGACTGACTAAAATGACTGCTCCCTAGTTAAGTTACTTACTACAGCAAGACAAGATGATGAGTGTTGAGCTGCTTACTACAGCAAGGCAAGATGAGGTGTGAGGCTGTGTCAGATATCTGTGAGAGATCTTTCCTGTTAGGTTCCGGAAGACAAAGTGCTGCTGCCAGAGTTCCTTTATATCTCTCACTAATATAGGAGTGTCCAACCCGCGGCCCGCGGGCCGCATGCGGCCCTCAGAGCTCTTCCATGCGGCCCGCGACCCTTAAATTTAAATTTAATTTTAATTTAACTTTTTTTCCGTGTGTTTACACGTCCGCGTACTTTTGCTGTTCTGCGCATGCGCCAACTCTCTTTTTTTCACGCTTTTTTCATACCAGCGTCTTTCCGCTGGTATGCGCATGCGCGAAAACACCGTTCGGTCGTTTTTTAAAGCTGAAGGAAGGAGCGAGATCGTGGAGAGAGGATTTATTTTATTTTGGAGTACACACCGACTACACTACAACATAGCAAAAGGTAAGTAAAGCTAAGTATTTTTTTGACACTGTGAATGCTCCCTAAACTAGAGCTTAATCTAGGTAGATTTGTGCTGATTGTTCAGTGTTTAGTTTGTGGTTTGATGGAATTTAAAGACTGGTGTTTCTTATGTTTTGTGTTACGTTGTGTAGGGAACTGATAATAAAAATTTGCTTACTTGTCGAAGTTGTTACTTTTAAAATAGTATGCATAAGGTGACTTTACTTACATTTCTTGTTAAGACTAAAGCCCGTCCAGTGAGTATCGATTGCAGTTTGCAAGAAAAAGGTAGCATGAACTGTTTGAAGAGTTTAGTTAGGCGTTTTGATTTTTTTGCCACTTTGTCAATGCAGTTTTGTTAAATCTGGCTACCTTTGTATTGTTTCTGCATTGTACTGCAGGAATATTAGTTATTGGTATTAAGGCATCCAGCAATTGATTACTTGTGGTTGCAAGTTTCAGGATTACAGTTTTGCAGAAAGGCACACTGAGCAAGTAGTGCCGTTTGATGCCTGAATCTTTGCAGGGTAGAGAAGGGTTTATTTACCTTGGCTTTTTCTGTGGGGTGTAGCTGTAGTAGCTAGTGATAGATGCATGGAAGTGGTGATCCATCCGTCAAGTGGCCCAGTCACAAAGTGACAGTAGCTAGTCATGTGTGATGATACAAAAAGGGCATGCAAAAAGTTGCAGATAATTTGGCTATATTATGCAAGTAGTAGAGAAAGGTGGCTTACAGAGATGTTTAAAATCGGTAGCAGATACAAAATTATGCCATTAATTGCTGTTATCTGTCCAAATTTAACCACTGTTTAAACTGCCATTGAGAAAAATACATGGGCTTTAAAACTCTTACCAGAAGGACTTGTTTTTTTTCTTTCTTGAATAACTGTGTTTCTGTAGGCAGAGTTTATGAATTTAACGGTTTACATACCTGTAGTTCTTGAAGAAAAAATGACAGGAATTTCTAGGTTCATTTTATTTATTTATTTTTGTCTTTGAGCTTCACGATTTTAAATGCATTCATTTTCCATAATCTCTGCCTGCTATTAAAAAAAAATCTTGTTTGGACTGCTTATTATAAGGGGAGAAAAATGTTTAGTCACAATGAATCTGTCATGGTTAAAATATTAGTTTAAACATGCAACACGAGAAAAAGAAAGAAATGTATACAAATGGAAACTGTGACATCAAAGCGTTCTCTTAATGTGTTAGTCTTCTTGGTCAATGTTTATGAAACGCTTTTTTTAAGCACTCGCTTGCTTCATGCAGTATTTTATTTATTAAATATTTTCTCCTTTAAGCCCTTTTTTGATACATCACTTTTTGTGTAATATTTGTAGTCTAAGCTGAGGGTAGTAATGAGTAAAAAGCAAGTTCAATTTATTGATGGAGCCGACATTTAGTTATGATGACTATCATAGTTTGTTCACAGGTGGAGAACCATACTTATTTGGTTGGTAAATTTTAATCGCAAACCACTTTGTAGATACAGTTTTATTTTGAACTTGTTTTCCATCTACTTTTTGAATGCTTTTAGTTTCTTTACTTAGTTCATTTCCTTTGTTATCATTATGGTCTGTTATCATCTTACATAGCATAAAAAGATTCATATACAGTACCAGCTGCTAGAAATGGAGTCAGATAAATAATAAACAGTTGTGTAAGACTAGTTTAGGTAACGGACCTGCACAAGAAAATTCTTCTTCTTAAAGCCAGTTTACTTTGGTAGGGTGTCTTCTGTCCTCTTAATTTCTTTTTCAAAAGATCTTTAGTACAGTATGCAGTGTACCTAAATATGATAAGCCAATGGCCTACCTTGAATACCATGAGGGATATGACACCATATTTTATTAGTAGTGCTATAAAATACAGGAGTGGATGGCTTTTTCAGTATACACTGCTGCCCTAATGAATGGGAAGGATGCAATTTGCATGCTTCACCTGGGTACTGTGAGTAACAGGTCACTCATGCAGTGCATATGTGGATATTCTGTGTTTTCTAGAATGTATTACTACCTTTTCAGGTTACAGTGAAGCCTCAAGTACACTGGTGGTGAAAGAGTGGAGTTGGTATATATAGGTTTGTGTTTGGGTGATGTGGGTGGCTTGCCCTTGTCGGGGGTGCAGGGTAGGTTTACCCCCCTCCGACAAAAAACAAGAAAAAAGTAGTTTTTCACCCTTTCGGTTTTCAGGCATTCCAAACATTGCTTCCTGCATTGAAAATGCACTTTTGTAATTATTTTGTAATTATGACTAAGAATGTAACAGAAGCTACACATTGTGATAACATACCACAATGTGACTATGCTATGACATGTGGAATAATGCCTTTATATTTATTTATGATATATTCTGCCATCCTGAGTGACCAACACAAATTGTCCCTACCTTTTACTGGTGATACCTGCTTAATTATATGTCAGACAAACATATAATGTGTGACTCAGGAGAAATACAATGTATTATTTCACAAAAACAGCCTTCCTGAAGACTAGAATGAGATATTGAATTTTAGGGCAAATATTATTTATTTATTAATTTATTTATTGTTCAAATCCACTTTGTATTAGTCTTGGAGACCTTTTTTTTGCTCTTCAGTTTATGTGAGAGACCTTTTTTTTTTTTTTTTTTTTTTGGTCCTCACTTGCTGTTTGCCCCTAGACCATTTCTATTGACTCAGTGATGCGGCCCTTGCAACTGAAAAGGTTGGACACCCCTAAAAATCATTTCAGTGCTGGTTATAGAATGACATCACATCTGTTCACCTAACTCTGGTACAATATACACCCAGGGCTTTGCTAAGATCTGTTGCAGCATCTGAAAGCTATAAAACAGTGTAAAAACATCCACCCTTCCAGAGTAGCAATTAGTTCACACCTAAGGACAATACAGTAAGATTCATAGTCCTGGTTTTCCCAGACATTTTTGTCCCTGGCTGCAATCATACCTGAAACAAAGTCTTGATGGCCTAAACCAACCCATTTAATTTTCAACCTATGTTTCAAAATTAACTGGACTGAGATTAACCTCTTTCCTTCCAGAATTCTCTGTTAAAACATACATTTAATCAGTATAATAATACTGTCTGACATACATGCATATCTCTTTTCTGTCCAGCAGGAGCCACTGTTGATGCATTTTTAACACAAGCATCTTTACAAATACATTTTTATCACAAGCATCTGTACAAATCAGTGTGATAGTCAATGACATAAAATTCTTTACAAAACACCAGCTAGCTATGCTGGCATATGTTACACATGCACTGCCCTATTCTCCCTGGCACATATGGCGCAACTTCATATCATCACATCTCTCCCCCCTTTGAAGACTTAAGCTAGTTATTCAAGTGGCCCTGGAAAAAGCATTGCTTGAGAGAAATGGGCTTGTGTGGAAACAGATTAACACATTAACCTATACCCTGTCTTGAGGGTTCATCTGCACTGACATTGTTGACCTCACTATGGTGCTGCACTGTCATGTCAAATGCCTGCAACACTAGGCTCCAACTTAATAACTTGGCATTTTGCTGGCTGACATGATGTAGCTATGTTAAGGGACTGTGGTCTGTATCCATAGTGATTTTCTTTTCATACAAATAATGCTGATGTTTCTCCAGTGCCTATACTATGGCTAGATATTTTTTCTACAGCTGCATAACATTCCTCCCTGGGTTAGAGTCTACGTCTGAAATATACAGCTGAGTGCTCTTCTCCCTCTGAGGAACCTCGGCTGAGTACAGCCCCCACCCCAAGGTTTGAAGCATTCACCTGCACAACAAATTATTTGTTGTAATCTAAACTGGCTAACACAGGAGGTCCTCTCAAAACCCCTTTAAGCTTTTGGAATGCCTGCTCACAGGCTGGGGTCCACACTACCTTATCTGGCCTGTTTTTCCTTGTCAGGTCTATGAGGGGAGCAGCTATTGTACTATAATTGGGAATAAACTTTCTAAAGTATCCACTATCCCAAGAATGCCCTCAACTGCATTTTGGTAACAGGGGCAGGTCATGCCTGAATACCTTCCACTTTGGCAGGTTCTGGCCTGATCTTACCACTCCCCACTCTGTCCCACTCAGGAGACCTCTGCCATACCCACCTGACACTTAATGGGCTTAATGGTCAATCCTGCCCTTTGCAGTCTGCCCAGGACCTCCCTATCATGGTAAGGCTCTATCATGTTGACATGGTGCAGTTTGTGCCCCTGCCTCCTGCCTAGCAGGTTTACCATGTAATTAACATCACTGACCTTCCTTAACACTTCAAAGGTTCCTGCAAAGATGCCTGCAGCATATTGTGTCTGACAGGAATGAGCACCATAACCTGCTGTCCCACAACATAGTTTCAGGATTGAGCTTTCCTGTCATACCAGACCTTTTTCTGCTGTTGGGCTCCTGCCAGGTTCTCCTGGGCCACACCCATGAGCTCCCGAAGCCTTGCCCTGAGGTTTAGGACATATGCCACAACAGACTCCTAGTGGGATTCACACTGTCCCTCCCACTCATCATGAATCAAATCTAAAGGCCCCCTCACATTATGCCCATACAGCAACTCAAAGGGTGAAAAACCTGGGGATTCCTGGAGTACCTCTCTGTATGCAGACAGCAGATGGGGAAAATATTTGTCCCACTCTCCCTCTTAAACTGGTCTGCAAATGCCTGTAGCATGGTCTTTAGTGTAGAGTTTAACCTCTCTCCAAGACCATTAGTCTAGGGGTGGTAGGGGGTGGTCTTTAGGTGCTTTACTCCACAGCACGTCCACAGACAAGCCAGCAGGTCTGACATGAAATTGGCTCCTCTGTCAGTCAGCTTGAATCCAACCCTGATGAAAAATTTGTAACAAAGCATTTGCCACCGTCTCTGCCTCGAGGGAGGACAAAGCTACCACCTCAGGGTATCTTGTAGTATAATATATTACCACCAGGATATACTTCTTCCCTGTGTAACCTGGGGTACTCAGAGGCCCCACAATATCTATAGCTACCCTCTGAAATGACTCTTTAATCACATGTGAAGGCATCACAGGAGCTTTGACCTTGTCTCCTGCCTTGCCTACTTTTTGGCACTGCTCACACGTCCTGCAGTATCCTATTACATCCCTTGCAATCCCAGGCCAATAGAACATCTGCATAATATTTCTCTTGGCACCATTTATACCCATATGACCTGCAGAAGGAATGGCATGGGCTATGGTTAGAAGTGCCAGACAGTAGGCTCTGGGCACTTCCAACTACTGTATTACCTCACCCTCTAGCCCTCCCTCAGAGCCATCCTCTATAAAGTAACCCTTTGTTCCAGTATACAGACTCCCCTTTTCCTTGAGGGTCAGGTGCCTCCTTAGCTACCTCCTTCAAGCCTTGTAAGGTAGGGTCTGAAAGCTAAGCCTGTCTCAACTCTACCTTTGTGACCCTTCCCAGCTCCCTTTTCAAGGGAAGCCTGGTATCTTCTGACAGCGGTGCCTCACTGTCAGCCTGGATACTACCAGTCACCCTGTCCACAGGAACATCAGTACCTACCAGCAGCTGTGGGCTGTGGCTTACTTTCAGTCTCACTGCTACAGGGTAGCTCTCTCTCTGAAATGGCCACCTCACCAGCCCCAGCTTCAGGTGTGGGGTCTGTCTGGGTCTCCCACAGGCTACCAGACCCACATGCCTGTCTCCAAGCCTGACTACATGTAACTGCATGCACACAAGGTACTGCATTAGAAAAATCATTCCCTATCAAGACATCTGCAGAGATATCCTCAAACACACCTTCCTGTTTGCCTCCTTTTCCACCTTCCCAGTCAAGGTTAACCCTGGCAAAAGGTATTTGGGATGGGATCCCTCCTAAAGCTCTGACTGGAGTGAACTGCCCAAGCAAGTACTGCTTCTCTTTAACCACTGTAAAATTCACAATGGTTATGTCAAAGCTGTGTCTCTCTTAGCAGTGGCCTGTCTTCCATCCACTAAGATAGGATACAAACTCCAGTAATAGTTTGGTACCCCTATTGTCTCCATACAATTTACCATTGGCATGCTGTTATTCCCACTTGATGGATCCCACAACATTTGTTCCCCACCTTGCTTCAGTTGACATTTGTATGCTACAGGGCCCCTCTGGTTACATTTAAAACATCTAACCCCTGATTCTGGCCATGTACCTGAACCATACCCCTCAACCTTTTAGAGCAAGAAATCTTGACAAAGCCATATATAAAAGTGGGACAAATGCCCAAAAATATGGACATTTTTTAAATATTGCTCTTGCAAACTTAGAAAGTTGATAGAATAACAGATTTTGCATTAGCACGGATCTTCTGAAGTGTATGAAATTTGAAACTCAAATGTCTGTCATTATTTTCTTACTTTAACATTTAATGATTTGCCACTAGTTTGCCATAAAACTGCAATTTTATGAAAAACAAACCAAAAATATGAAACAAAAATCTGGACACTCTGTGAAAATCTGTACAATTGAGAGGTATGACCTGAACTAGTGGCTCTGCCTGTTACTGGTTGACTCTATTGGGGAGGTTTAGGCTGTCCACCATGGGTTCCCTTATATCTATGTGCTGCACTGGGTATCCCCTTTTTGTGCAGTGGTGTGCTGCTTGCTAAGTAGAGATCCCCTTTTCTCCCCAACTCATCTGCAGAGTTAAACTCCCGGTATGCCAACCACATTCTCATGTCCTCAGGCAAAGTTCTAAGGGCTTGTTCCCTCACCAAAAGTCTGCCAGCTTTTCAAAAGTGGTGACCTGACACCCACTCACCCACCTAGGAAACTAAGTGCTTAACTCAGCAATATATTCACATACACTTTCATCTGCCTTGCGTCTATGCTCAAGAAACATTTTTTTGTAAGCTTCAGGTGTTAACTTAAAACATTCCAATAAACATTGTTTAATTTCATCATAGTTTAAACAATCAGTATCAGACAATTTATAAACAGTAGTTACATCTTTACCATGGAGTAAGAGGGTCAGGAACCGTACCCAGAGCCCTTGGTCAGCATTATACTGTTTACATACTGTTTCAAATATGTGAATAAAACTATCAAAAATATCACCCTCTGTAAACTGTGGAAGAAATTTACTAAACTTTATTGCTTCTGAGGTTTGGTTATTTCCCTCCCCATAACCCTGACAAAGAGTCATCATCTCCGTCTCATGTTGGTGCTTTTTCTCATTTTCTTCTACCTCCAAACATCGCAGTCTCTCATTCTCTTCAACCTCCAAATACCGCAGTCTCTCTTCAACCTCCAAACACCAGAGTCTTTCTGCTGATTCTAATTCCAGATGTTTGGGCTCCAGTTAAAGTCTCTTTAACTCCATATGGGTTTTTAAGTCTTCTGAGGAAAAGATGAACTCTCCTGTTTCGGAGGGCTGCACATCCTCATTGACAGACAGGTTGTCTTCCTGATTGCTGGTTTGTGCTGCAGCTGTGATTAAGGTTGAAATAATTTCCTCTTAGTCGGGTGGCATGCACCAGTCCTTTGGCTTTGCACACCTTGGCCAACTGGTTCTTTGTCAACTTGCCATAATCCTCTGCTGATATCTTTGCCTGCTCTTCCTGACTAAACTAACAAAAATAAATAAAACTGTTGTGAAAATGAAACTCTGTATGTTTACTTTGTGGCTGCTGAGAGTACACACACCTTCAGTGACAACTGCCCACAGGCTACTGAAGTTCAATTATTATCCCACTCAGCTGCCACCAATATGTGACAGTCCCTACTCTGGGCCAGTATTCACAGAGCCTCAATCCTCACCACTGATAACGGTGAGGGACAGCCAGTAGGAGCAAAGATGGATACACACAGTATTTTTCAGATATAGCTTTCTGCACCAAGCACAATTTCCCTTAAGAGCACATAGGGAGCACACTCCAGACCTGGAGCTAAACTATCTTTGTCACTCTCCAAGCCCCAAACAAGATTCCACACTGACCATTTTGGAGCTTTGTGTCCCTGTTCCCAGTAAATGACACACATGCTTGAATATTTAATTTTTACACACACACACACACACACACACACACACACACACACACACACACACACACACACCTGGGAAAGGCTGGCACAGATTTACCAGCTGTGCCCCCATTGCCAAGACTATAAGGTAATTACGCTGTCACCAGTCAGATATTCAAGGCTCTTACAAGGGTACCCAATTATGTTGAGTAAAATTAATACTAATACAAATGGTAGAGTTTGACCAATACAGCAAGGCTTTCAGAAGCAGCTACAGTATCACTAAAATAAGTATAAGTACTCTTAAGATGTTAAAAGTATTCTCTAAAAGACCAGCCACAATGAAAGGTATAGAAATATTTAATAATAAATAATAAAATAAAAAAAACATGAGAATATTAAATATCTAGTTACAATAAACACCAGAGTTTCAGTCACAGGAGATATAAAAAAATAACACAATTGGATAGAGTCACACAGATGCAGAAAAACAATACTTAACTAATCTCACTGTATTATCCTGACTGACTAAAGAATTACTGTCCCTATTTAAGTTACTTACTGCAGCAAGGCAAGATGAAGTGTGAGGCTGTGTGAGATACCTGTGAGAGATCTTTCCTGTCAGGTTCCGGAAGACAAAGTGTAGCTCTGAGAGTTCTGTCACATCTCTCACTAATATCTAAAGAATCATTTCAGTGCTGGTTATAGAATGACATCACATATGGTGATCTGACTCTGGTACAATACATACCCAGAGCTTTGCTAAGGTCTGTTGCAGCATCTGAAAACTATAAAACAATTTAAAAAACTTCTACCCTTTCATGGTAGCAATTAGATCACCCCTAAGGACAATACAGTAAGATTCCTAGTCCTGGTTTTCCCAGACATTTTTTGTCTCTGGCTGCAATCAAACCTGAAACATAAAATCTTTATGGCCTAAACCAACCCATTTAATTTTCAACCTATTTTTTCAAAATTAGCTGGACTGAGATTAGATTAGTCTCTTCCCTTCTAGAATTCTCTGTTAAAACATATACATTTAATCAGTTATAGTAATACTGTTTGATATACATGTATATCTTGTTTCTGTCCAGCAGGAGCCACTGTTGATGCATTTTTAACAGAAGCAACTTTACAAATACATTTTAATCACACACATCTGTACAAATAACTGTTAGTCAAATGACATAAAATTCTTTACAAAACTCCAGCTAGGTGTGCTGGCATATGTTACACATGCACTGTCCTACTCTCCCTGGCACAGATGGCACTACCTCATATCATCACATGCTCCTAGTTATTCTCATTATTAGTAATTTATAATCATCAACTTATAGGATGGTTAAAAATCAATCTATAATCAAACAGGATAGGTTATTTAGAGCACAAAAATAGAAAGCGGCTTGGCTTAAAATGGCCTGCATGGGCAGCTAGCCTAGTAACTACTAATGCACCTATAAACCTATAACTGTCTTATTTTACTATTATTGTCTTAACAGTAACTAACAGATTTTCCATACTATCACATTGTGCATAACCCACATTATTACTAATGCACTTTTTATTCTCCATCTTTTTCTTTATCATGACTGTATTATTGAACCCTGGTATTCAATGACATAGTGCACTTATATAAACATTATATGAACAAGCATTGTGTACACTATGTCTAGTATACCTCCCCTCCCTGAACTATCACAGTTCATGGATATGAATTACAAATGTTCTTGGCAGTGTACATCAGTTGCAACACACATCTCTTTTCCATGAATGGTGCAGAGGAACACTTAGTACACTAATGTGCACTAGGAACTCTTGTGCTCAGGATGGGGAGATGTACTGTGTAGTATGTTATCATTTTACACAGCACAGTAAAAGTATTGTAATGATGGAATCTTGTGCTGTTTGAGCTCTTACCAGCATCCCTATGTGGGGAGGCAAGAGGGATTGCCACTCTGAAAAGTACAGTACCATTGTGTAGTTTGCAGTGGCTCTCCTATAGCCTACCCCATTGGGACCAGTCAATACTTCAATGGTGCTGGCTTGTTGACTCACATATTATCAGGAAGGGTGAGGCTGTATATGCACTCCATACTCTGTATTTGGAGTACGGTGCTTACACAATGGGCTAAGACCATGTATGGGCTTTGGTATGCATGTATACCATGCTGTACTGCAGATCAATGTTTATGAATATGCCCAAATGTTTTTATCTTTAGTATATACCTGCTAGCTCATGTTGTTTCTGAAAAGGGTCCTAGATGCAGCCTACCTAAATGTATATCATATGAATAAATAAACAAAGTAAATCTCATAATCGCACAGTCCCCAGGGTGCCAACAACATAGGCAAAACAAGATGTTAAAGCAAAAGGTATACACAAGGATAAAACTATATAACTTATTTTGCATAGTACAGACCTCTCCAAAAAATCTGCCCATTATGGAATTCACATTTAATCAACTACAAAAGCATTTGCAGTTACCTTCATATCATTCTGAATTGCCTGTACTCCACTCAAGGCTGTTACATTCAAAATAAATAAACTGTTTGTACAGAAAAATATCAACAAGTCAGGTGACATCAGAATAGGTAATAAGAAAAATGCTTTAGCGAAACATGTTATGGAGAATAGTGATCACATTTATTCCTTTAGAGTGCTTCAGTGCATACAGTTAAGTGATGGGGGGGTTAGTAAATGCCACATTAAGAGCTGAACTGCAATGGACTTTAAAATTGCAGGCTGATAGGCATACAGGTCTTAATGGATGTGTTTCCTTAAACCAGCCATAAAAGGGCGTAAAGTAGTTTAGTGTTACAATTGGATATGAGATTTTAAAGTATCATGATTGGTTGCTTGGTTTTTTAAATGTATGTATATGTGGCTCTGATTTTATGATCTGAAGAAGCATTTGGTAGAAACGCGAAAGTGCTTATCTTTGTCTTATTTTTATCTATTACATTTTTGGAGGCTATCAGCTGTGGTGGTTGTGCTAACTTCATTCTGTTAACATAGGCAAAACAAGGTAAAAGCAAAAAGACGTTAAAGCAAAAGGCATACACAAGGATAAAACTATACAACTTCTTTTGCATAGTACAGACCTCCCTATTCCCCAAGCAGTCTGCCCATTATGGAATTCACATTTAATCAACTACAAAAGCGTTTGCAGTTACCTTCATATCATTCTGAATTGCCTATACTCCACTCAGAACTGTTACATACAAAATAAAGAAACTGTTTATACAGAAAAATATCAGCAAGTCAGGAGACTCTTGCAGAGCTGTCTGAATAACAACATAGCTAGCTAGACAGAAATCAATGCAAAAACATCTTGAAAAGAAATTAACATTTCCTTAGTTACTTAGTTTGACAACTTAGTATTAACAAGGTAGTATTAACAATGTAAAAGTGATTTACTACAGAAATAAGCTGCTTATAAAATGTGCATTTGAGTTTTAAATTACTGTAGGAAAGCAGCATTTTCTTTCCCTGAATGAGAACTGGAGGAACAGTTTTTTTTCGTCACCAACTTTTAGTTGTACTCTGACTGTAGATTGGATCAGAGTAACTGTCTAAGTGATTAGTAAGGAAATGACATCCTATACTTCAGTCAATAGTAGATTTTAAACAGATGCCATTCTGTGCCTTGTTTTTCTGCTTTAACACTATACTAATATATATTTATGCCTTGTACCTGCCTCACCATCTAGCCACCTCCCAGTTGCTCTGCCCATTCATTCCCCCCTATAGACAGACTGTAAACCCCACATCACTTATTCAGGAGTCTCACCCCTCCTGAGAGAAATCCCTGATCAGTAGACCATGCGTATGTCTGATTGTGGGTCAAGCACAAGGTGAGGTTGTCATCCAAAGCAGGTGCAGAGTTCTTTGCATAAGTCCCTCACCCCTCCTCTTTCACCTGATATGTACACTGACACTATGGCAGGAATTGCAACCCCCCCTTACTTCCACACTTAAAATTTGAGGGCTAACATGCTTTTGGCCTTGTAAGTGCATATTCCTGGACTATACTTTTTGCATATCTCAACCTCCACCAGCTACTTGCAGTGCAGTGGTCTGTATTACCTATGCCACCCCCCATGATAGGTGAGCTGACGTCGGCCACTACCTCCCTAACTGACTAGGTCCTGAAGTGCCTTGATCACTGGCCAATCCAAGGTCTCTGGGTCACAGTCTGGACTTCACCCCACCATGCCACAGAGCCAGCCCCATACTGACTACTAGCTTTGACTGTGGTATATGCATTAAAAACTCAGGAATTTGTTTAATCCTTGATATATGTACCTACTATAAGAATTCAACAGGCTGCATGTGCTAAAGTTGTTTAATGAACAATATAAGATACTTATATAACAGTTATATAACTGCAGCTTGTCAGATTCACTTGCCATTAAACGTCTATCTATTCCTATTTTTTTAAAGCAGCTGCATTTTAGAATTACGTTCATGTTTGTTATAGTACTCAGTTATTTAGTTCATTTCTTGGCTGCAGTGCTTTCTTTGTCCTCATGAAATTTAAACTTGGTACTTTGATCTCCTCCCACATCCCTAAGGCATTGTAGGTGAATTGGTGATTCTCGAAACTGGCTGCAGGTGAGCATGCTATATGTGAGCAAGTGTGTCTGTGCCAGACTGACATCTTGTCTGGCACTGGTTTCTCTGCCGTATGCCCACTGAATACTCGAACAAGCTCTGGCTCCCCAAAACATGACATAATCCTGAATTAAGTTCAGTCACCTTCCAGGCAACAGCCAACAGACCCCATTCATTACCACTACTGGAGAGAATGGTCCGTGGCAGAGCCATCAACTGTGCAGCCATGAGGGGATTAATGATATGATAACCCCTCCTTGCAGTGGTAACATGAGTATCTATATAAGTGACTACCTATGCCCTTCTGTGGGGGCATGCATGCTTCTCACAAATAAGGGCTATCATTACTGGTTTGGGTGGTCACACACACATACCCCAGCCTATGGGTTGCTTCAGGTGCAGCATGTTTCCACCTTAACCTTGAAGTGCTAAATCACATACACTGGGAGTCACCAAATTCCTTCTCCCAGGTGGTGTGCTGGCAGAAGCCACAACTATCTCAACCCCCTCATGCCCAGCTCTTCCAGTGTCTGGGACATTAACTGAACTCAAGCATACCTCTCAACCTCTTATTTATTTATTTTATTTTATTTTATTTTATTTTACATTTGTTGACAGGGCTAGTCTAACTGGATATATGTCTATTTTCAGTAGAGGCCCGGGGAGAAAAGCTCCAAGACATATGCATAAATACAATGTAAAAAGAAGTACAGTAAAGATACATACAAACTGAAATATACAAAGCAGTAGCAGTTAGGAAATAAAACAAAAAAGAAAAACTTTTTTTTTTTTGTAATAGCAATAGATAAACATTCTTATAACAATACTAACTTCAATACTAGCAATAGGTAAACATTCTTATAACAATACTAACTTCAATACTACAACTGCACTTCACAAGGACCGTAAGGAGGTATACATACATAAAGATGAAGGGTTGCTATTAATGAGACATAGGAAAGTTAGTCTGGATTAGTACAGGAACATAACCAGTGTGTATTGAGATATAATTTGAGTTTCTTTTTAAATAGTGTAAGAGAAGACAGAGAAGTGAGATCAGTAGGTAGTAAATCCAGCTTTCCAATAAATAAATAAATAGTAAATAAAATAGTTAATAAACAGTAAATACCTTTCCAACAGTATTAGAGAACAGGGTATCACCTGCTGAGTTGTTGGATCTGCAAGTGTTAAAAAGAAGTTTGTTGGATGAGCGTAGGTTTATAGGATTACTGTAGGGGATGAAGAGACTTGAGAGTATTGGAGTATTTGAGGGTTGATAGAGGGTTTTGTGGGCTATAGTAAGCTGGAGAAATTGTAGATGGTGTTGAAACTCTAGCCAGCCAAGTTGTTTTAGATTAAGGCAGTAATGAGTTCTGAAAGGAGTGGCAGTAGCAAATCTGGCAATATTGTTATAGGATACTGCTAGTTTGTTGAGGTTGTTTTTAGAAAGATTTGTATAAATGGGTGAGGCATAGATCAGAGTAGAGATTAGGTGAGTTCTAGCTATAGCAGCCCTAGCTACTGGTGTAAGAAAGGGTTTGATTCTATAGAGGGATCCAAGTTTCTTGTTGACTGTTTTTATAGTATTGTTAATATGCATGTCAAAGTTGAGGTTATTGTCAATTATTATTCCTAGGAGTTTAGTACTTGGGTCAGGAGAAATAAGAGTACCATTGTTAGATATGAGTGCGAAATGTGTGGGTGTGGACTTACGGGTTGGTGAGAAGATTAGCATTTTAGTTTTTCTGGGGTTTAGGAGGAGGCAATTGTGTGTGAACCATTGTTCAACAGTATTAAATGCTATCTGGGTAAGGGTTTGTAATTCAGTTTGAGAAGTAGCTGAGCAGATGATAGTAGAGTCATCCGCATATTGAATGCATGTAGTATGTGGAATTGCTAACTGAAGATCATTAATGTAAATGGAAAATAGCAGCGGACCTAATATGGAGCCCTGAGGGACACCAAGGGAGATGGGAAGGAGATTAGAAAGGTTGTTGTGCCAGAGTACTGCCTGCTGTCTGTTTTCAAGGTAAGATTTGAACCAATTAATGGCTAAGGGAACAAGTGATAGAGATTTCATTATATGTAAGTTGGTGATTAACCATGTCAAAAGCTTTGGATAAATCAAGGAATACTGCAGAGGAAAGAATACTTTTGTTACGGTTTTTGTTAATACAATCTGTGAATGATAACAGGGCAGTGGTGGTACTGTGATATGGTCTAAAGCCATGTTGACAGTTGGCAAGTAAGTCGTTTTGGAGAAGGTGATTAAGCAGTTGCTTATGGATACACTTTTCCATGATTTTTGCCAAAGGAGATAGCAGAGCTATAGGACGGTAGTTAGAGAAGTCATAAGAATTACCACCTTTGTGTAATGGAATAATGTGAGAGATTTTCCAGATGGATGGGATATTTCCTTAATTTATTGTTCTATTGATCAGAATGGATATAGGGTAGGCAATGGCTTTAGCACCTTTTTGAAGGTATTCTGCTGGGAGTTGGTCAGCTGAGGGTGTGTTAGGTTTTAGTTTTAGGAGAAGGGAGCATATAGTGGAAGTAGAGACAGGTTGTAAATGAAATGAAGGGAGAGTGATTGAAGATGAAGTAGGAATATTAGAGGTGTCAGGAGATAGGTGGCTGGCAAGAGATTGGATGGCATTGGTGAAGAAGGAATTGAAGGCATTGGCAGTGTGAGTGGGATTGTCGGGGTTGGAGCCTAGTGGGTTGGGAGTGATGGATTGTCCTGGGTAAAGAAGTTTGTTAATGCTGTTCCAAAACTTTTGTGGTTTATTATGATAAGTCTGCTGTGCTTGGTGGTAGTAGTTTTTTTTGTCTAGTACAATGGCTTTTTTAGTACTGTTTCTAAGTTGCCTAAAGGTTTGGTGATCTAATGGATTCTTAGTAGTTCGCCATTTTGTCCAGGATTTGTTTCTCAGAAGAATTTTTTGCCTAGTGTCATTAGAGAGTCAGGGGGCTGGTTTGGTTTTACATCTAACAGAGCATGCTGGGGCACGGTGGTTCAGGATGGCTAAGAATGTGGTATTGAAATAGACTACTGCTTCATCTATTGGGAGAGATTTTAGTGGTGACCAGTTACATTGGAACAGTTCTGTCTGGAAGAGTTCAGGATTAAATTTATTACTGTTGCGTACACATCTGACAGTGTTACGGTCAGTCTTAGAGCAAGAAAACTAGACAAAGCTATAAATAGTGATAGGACAAAGGCCAAAAAATAGGGCAATTTTTAAATACTGCTCTTACAAACTTAAAAAGTTGATAGAATAACAGGTTTTGCATTGGCATGAATTTTCTGATGGGTATGAAGTCTAAATCTTGAATGTCTGTCATTGTTTTCTGAATTCAGTCATCAGTGATTTGCCAGTGACTTGCCAAAAAAAAAAAAAAAAAAAAAAAAAACACAATTTTATAAGAAACACACCAAAAATAAGAGACAAAAATCTGGATATTTTATGAAAATCTGTACAGTTGAGAGGTATGAACTGAAGTCATCTGGGCTGTTGTCAGGGCTTTATCCCTCTGCATCACAGAGATGGGGCTCTATAGGTATGCTAGCTTAGTAACAGCCCAAGATGTTTTGTTATCATGATAGTAATACCTATGGAAATCCTGTATGCATAACCTGTAACTCCATAAATGTGGTTTATGAAGTTCATTGCATGCCCTGTGAATGCTTCTATATAGAAGGGACTACCATAAATATAATAGCAGAATACATGAGAATATTTACATAACCAAGAAACAGAATACAAACAATGTTCTGTACAAACATTTATCAGAATGTTAACAGTGTAAGATATTCTTGTTCAGTGTGACTAAACAGTTACCCCTGGATATAACGGAGAATCCATAACTAATATTCGACAAAACAGAATATCACTGGACAGTGCTAGCAAATGCCTGCACTAAGCCAGGTCTCAATGGTGCACTTAACATTAAAAGTATTTTAAAGTCTAAACCCATTAATCGTTAATGTTCTCTGAGATTTCACAGCTACTTGTTATAACTTTCATTAGCACAATTGTACCAGTATATTCTTTTAAGTTCTGCCAGTTTTCAGAATTTGCATAACATTTGTAATTTTCTTTGAAGATGATTTAACACCTCCAAGTTTTTAATTGGTCTGCTTTTAACATTTTACATATATATCACAACTTTAAAATGATGGTGTCTTGTTAAGTTCATCAGTCTGAATTTCATTTTATTGAACAGAAATGCTAACTGACATACTTTCCTCAATAAATATTTAATGAATTTATACAAAAATGGAAATTTCTTTTAATGCTTCTGCGTTTTATTTTGTTTTATCATTTTTTTTACAAATAAAACCATTATTCAATAGTGTTTCTAGTAACTAATTTAAGAGACACTTCTGAGGAATGAACTTGTAAAGTTAAACAATAAGGCTGACATAAAATGCATTCACAATGATGTAAGCTCTTACTCCACTATGCTTGTGAACTGTGAGAGTTTTAGGATAAAAAATGGAAGAAGTGGGGAATCCATCCTACCCAGAGATTATAGGAACTGTTTCCAACCGTTTTTCAAGAACATTTCTGAATACAGAGAACAAGTTCCACAGGACACAGCCTTGAGTGCCATTGCATTACCTACAACCTCTGAAAAGTTTGATAAGTACTGAATGACAGATGAAACCGCAAGTGCATTTTGAGAAAGAATCAAAGCATGACTGTTATCAACTGCAGAACAATTTGGTGTAAAATAAGTGGCTATATCTTACTATGAAAGAATTGTATATGCAGTTAGTGTTCTCCACCAAGTATCAGAATGTATTTGCCAAGGTAACATGTATTAATCTCTTCAGCTGTTTTACAGGCAGCCAACATACGTATCTCAAGCTTATTTATACATTTACATGGCCTGAAAGGGTGCACAATATGAGCCATTATTTTCATACTTGTAAAACAAACATTCTACTATCTATCTATCTATCTATCTATCTATCTATCTATCTATCTATCTATCTATCTATCTTTCTATTTATTTGTCTTTGTTGACCAGGAAAGTCTGACTGGGCGGAGCCCATTTTCAGTGAAGGCCCTAGGGGAGAAAACTCTATCACAGTACATTTATATTAACAAGTACATTTCAGACAGTTCTCAAAAAAGCTACATTTACTAGTTACTAGAAGAAATGTATTTAATTGAGGACTGTTATTCTTATCATAAATAGGGGTAGATGTCATTGTTCCATTACTACAGAGTAAAAAAAATAGTGCATTTTAACCACCTGTGATTATGCCACCATGTTTCTTGAGGCAACCCCCCTGTAAAGTGTAACATGTAAACACAGCAATGGAGATGTGCAGATTATTTTGGGTATGTGGGAGTTCCCAGGAATACTACTACACAACAAAATTTCAGTATTACCTGGGTAGTCCTTTAAGAATTATACCTCATTCTGAGATCATACCTCTAACACCTTCAGTTGGATGGGTTGACCAAGACATTTAACAAAATGTTAAAAATAATGATAAATGAGTTAATGTTTGCAGTGAGGAAGAAGTGAGCTGTGTTATTACTCTTCTTTGTCACTTTCTGCATATTAGAAGTACCAAACATCTTAATTAATTTTTGTGACAGGAACTCAGGACTTAACAGATAACATAAAAGTGTTGAGGAAATGAGAATCAGAGTTCCTCCACTATATATCTATAAAAAGCTAATAGGATGATGAAATAATAGTAGTGGGCTGTATAGTCAATGGATCAAAAAAAGAATGAAAAAAAAACAAAAAGATAAATGCAGCAGGACATGGGAAGAAAGGAACAAAGGGTATTATAGCTGCACTAGCTCTCAAAATTGTTGGCACAATTGAAGAGTTACTTTTCAGTGGCAATAAAACTGGGATAAATATTGTTACAACAGTATTTTTTACAGAATAAGGTATATCACAGTAATATGAAAAGTAAATGTCAGAAAAGGCCAGAGGAGACACAGCTGCACCATTCCCACTAAATATACCACACCTCGCCAGCACAGAAATCCCAACCCTTGTAAATAATGATGCACAAATATCTGCAAATGTTTCCTAAAAAGTCAGGACTGTTGATATTAATGGAAGGTTACATTAAGTTAAAAGAACAGAAAAACCTTCCCGGTAGGTGTAGCTCATATAATATGCTCTAAATGTTTAACAGTTTCAAACATTTTTTTCTGTGCTACAATGTTTATGTTGCTAATAATATTGTGACTCAATTTTTTTCTCTGCTGTCTCAGCCTTTGCAGCTTTATATCTCATATTTACTCCGTCTCGCCCTGAATGTGGGCTTGATTTTATACAGAACTTAGGCAGAACAGCATGTAGTCATGTGCTTTTTTTTCTGTTAACTTAATGACTGCATTATTGTTGTATTCATGTGCTTTCTTTCTGTTAAATTAGCGACTGCATTATGTCTGTAGTTTATGCACCAAAGAGCTTACATTACATTGCTATGGTAGCACAGTGTTATTTTCTTTATCTGCTTTGTAATTAGCATCTACTAATGTATTTCAGCAGTATAACATTTGCGACTTTGTTATGTTTTTTTTTTCCATTCCTTCCCAAATAGTATATATATATATTTTTTTCTTCCCTGCAAAGTCACAGCCACTAAATGCCTCACAGCTGCCGATACGGCTTTCAGTAGTTCTCTCTTAGCGATCATTGTTTTTGGCGGCTGAAAGCTGTACAGTGCCTGTACCAGCAAATACAGCTTTCTGCACTACCTAAACTAGCTGCAGATATAGCTTTACAATATACCCAGTAGCTGCTGATAAGGCTTTCTGCAGTATAATATTAGTGCATTTTGTATTTTTTTTTTTTGTGTTTACCATTACATACCAAATAATGTATTTTGTCCTGCAAAATCACGGCCGTTAAATGCTTTACAGCTGCCGATACGGCTCTCAGTAATTCACTCTTAGCGACCTTTGTTTTGGCGGTAAAAAGCTTTATAGTATCTTTACCAGCAAATACAGCTTCCGCACTACCTAAACTATCTGCAGATATAGCTTTACAATATACCCTTAGCGTGCTTTATTTATTTTCTGAACTTGACTATTAAATGCATAACAAATGTTTTTTTTATTTGCCATTTGGTTGACTTACATGGACACTGATTGTTTCTAATGTGCATGTGATTTTGAAGTGATAAGTTTGTTACAAGACTACTGCTCAACTATTTCTGCCTCCATTTTTCTCTACCTCTCAACTTCTCTCTCCTTCTGCCTGCTCTTTTTTCCCTTCTCCCTTATTTCCTCCATTTTGCTCCACTCTATAAGACTACCCATCTCTACTCTGAACTTACCTCTTCCTGCACTTTCCCTCAACCTATTCTTCCCTACCCCAATTTAACTTTTTTTTTTCTCTCCTTTTACAGCTGCTCCCTCGGGTGTTCTCCCCCCTTTTGTTACTACTAAACAGGAAACCCATCCTTTTAAGAGAAGTCGTCTGTGGACAATCTGTCTGATCTACTCTACAAATACTGGGATCTTGACTCCCCATTACTAAAGAAACTCAGTGTATGTAATTAGTCTCATATATGTTATACTTGTGCCTATCTAAACTTGAGCAGCATCCCACCTCGGTGCACTTGTAGGTAGCCTACCACAGGCCTTTGCACTGCCCCCCCAACTTTGATCTACAGTCTAATCTTTTAGTCCCCTCAATACCTCTATTTATTCTTCCTTAAACCTTACTTCTTAGAGGAACCTCTTCAAAGTGTACCTCCCTCCTTTCTCCACTAGGTGGCAGCTTACTCTAGATATAGACGACCAGATATAAACCTTTTCTGCTCCATATATTTTCTCTGCCTAGAACATGTCTCTGCCCTTCTCTATTGAAATAGTGATACTTCCACCACACTCTCATGCTCTTCCTCCAAAACGTGCAACTTACCAAACATAATTATACAGTTTAACTATAAGAAACCCTAGCTAGTAAACAGAATACCTGCACCCAAGCTGTAGCTATCCTCCTCCAGTCTCTGACTGTTTTTCTGCTCCTTTCCCACCTCTCTTGGCTCTTCCCGCTCCGTTTGCCCTACGGGCTCACTCCACTCCCCTACCCTGCCCCCCAAATACCACCCGCCCCCAGTACTCCTACATTTATTACTCTCCCTACTAATCCCTCCCTATCCCACAACCAATCCCTTACCACCTTCCCCCTTCCTATTACCCACCTGACCCCACCCCTTCCTCCAACCCACCTGACCCCACCCCTTCCTTCAACCCACCTGACTCACTACCACTCACCCCACCCACCTCATATTTCTTCATCCTTCTCTATCACATCTAACTCCACTACCATGTCCACCTTTCCCTTCTCATTCCTTATCTCTATATCCTTGCCCTTATTTCTACTTACTCTTTACCATACCACCTCCTTCACTGATCTCTATTTAATCCTTCCTCCATCTCCCACTCACAGCATCCCTACATCTCACTTCCATAATATCTCATCCTCTTTAATTCCCCTCCACCCTATCCTTCTCCTAAATGTAAAAGTATTTCCAAACTCTTCTAATTACTTCAAACCCAAACCAAATCAGCCTTCTCTAACCAAATACAAACCTAACAAACATATTCACCTTCCCACTTACCTTTGTCTAGCCGGAGACATCCACCCTAATCCCAGAGCAAACCTCTCCCCAACAAACCTCCCCAGCACCAGCACCAAACCCTCAAGTAAAAACCTTAAACTCTTCACCATCAACGCCCAAAGCTTAATAAAAAAATTAACCCTCTTCCGTGCCTGGCTCAACCATAACCTACCAGACATAGTAGCTATCTCTGAAGCCTGGCTAAAACCTCATAAGTGACTCCGAATTCCCCCCCCCCCGGATTTCACTCTCTCCAATCTGACCACCCAAGTAGAAGAGGTGGTGGTGTAGCTTTAATCTACTCCAACCAATTGTCCATCTCTCCTTACCCTAACCCTATTCCCTCTTTCTCTAATGCTGAACTTGTGATTGGCCTACGAAAAATAAATACCCATAAAAGTATCTGCATTATTTCCCTCTATATTCCCCCTGGTAACAACACCAATACCCTGGAAGACATACTGTCCTGGACCTCATCCAATATTAAACTAGAAACCTATATCATGGGAGATGTAAATATTGACTGGGGAAAAATCATCAGCCCTAATCCCACAATAACAATCAACCTACTCAACTTCACTCAACTTACAAACTCCATTACCAGGCCTAACAAAACCAACCCTCCAGGCTCCATACTTGACTGGATTCTAGTATCACATCCTAACAAAGTCATAAAATCCGGTGTCATTCCTGACTCATTAGGAGACCACCTCCCTGCCTTCACCCTTTGAGCTACTCCCACTTCATCACACTCTCACCAATACATTCATACTCGTAATCTGTCTAACTTTAACCCCACCACCTTCTCTAACTCCCTTAAACTAACTAACTGGAACCCCTTAAAAATACTACCATTAGACAAAGCCGTTGACTACTTCAGTTCTACATTCTTAACTGTCCTTAACTCCCTTGCTCCAATCAGAACTAAAAGAGTCAAAACTAAGACCACCCCATGGCTCACCAAAGATACAAAAAAGATAATGCTACAAAGGGATAAAATATGGAAAATATACCTCCTCCATAAACAGCCAAAAATACTACTTAAATATAAACAATTCAGAAACCTAGCCAAAAAACAAGTCATTAGAGATAAAAAATCTTACTGCATCAAACTACAAGAAAATCATGCTAAAAATCCCAAACAGTTCTGGAACTCCATTAATTCCCTCCTCAGCCCAGGTACAAAAAACAACCCCTGTCCAGACACCAGCAAATCTGACCCCGAAATTGCCTCGCTATTCAATACCTTCTTTACATCTTCTATCGCTGAGCTAACTAAGACCTTTACCAACATTAACCCTCCTCCCCCCCTGCTCAATCTCCCCCTCCCTCATCTCTACACCCTGTTTTTGAACTTAAACAGATCTCCACCAATCTAATAAAAAAACTTCTTTATAAACTTAAGCCTTGCTCCAACGCCCCTGACAGCATTCCATCCTCCTTCCTAAAAATAGCCTCTGATGCTATTGCTCTACCTATCAGCATCCTGATCAATAGATCACTAAGTGAATCCTATGTTCCCAACTTTGGCGTTCTGCATTTATTCTTCCACTTCATAAAGGTGGCAAAAATTGTAATGTCTCCAATTTCCGCCCCACAGCCATCCTCTCCCCCATCTCCAAAATCTTTGAAAAATGTATCCACCTGCAGCTCTTGCCATTCCTTACCAAACACCAGCCACTCTCTCCTACCCAACTGTGTCACTACTGGACAGAGGCACAACAAACTAATGGGCACAGTATTTCTAACATAAGGGGCGGTGTAAGCCACATAACTTTGGGCTAGGCTTATAAATGCCCTAGGGCAGTTAGCCTAGTATAAACCTATGAACCTATGAACCAACACGGCTTCCGCCCAGGGCACAGTACTAACACCCTTCTTTAACGCCCTTCTCTCCTTCTTACATTCTGTAAACTCCGCCCGTGACTCTGGTAAAATGGTATCTTCTGTTCTGCTTGACTTATCCAAAGCCTTTGATACCATCTCCCATACCCACCTTCTAAACCATATGTGTCCAACCCGTGGCCCGCGGGCCGCATGTGGCCCTCAGAGCTCTTTCATGCGGCCCGCGGCCCTTAAGTTCAAATTCAACATTTTTCCTGGGTTTTTTCTGCACTTGCGACCTTTAATCGCAATATTGTTATGCGCAAAACGCACCCTTCCCGTTTAGTTTTTCACGCTGACTAGGACTTGTATGCTCGCGCCAAAGAGCTGGACTGTAGGGTTTCTCATTTTCGTGGAAGACAAATCTTTTGGTGGCTAGTCTAAAACGGACATCAACTCCGACCGAACTGTATTTAAGCAGGTAAGTTTACCAGAAGACAGGCATTATTTGTAAAGCAAGTTTTTAGTCTGCTGTGATCAGATTTCATACAAACTGACTGTTAATAGAAGCAAATGTGTCCTGCAGAGTACATGGGTACCATTGTGTTTACAGCAGTTTATTACAAAAAAATGAACGACTCCATTTCAGGCGTGTTTTAAGCCGGGTTCCCATTAACTATCTTCTAATAATGAAATTACTTTTATATTATTTTATGTTGAAAATGCACAGTAAAACAGATTTACATTTACTAAAAACAGCATTGTTGAGTAGTGCGATGGTAATACAGACTGCATGGCTAGCCCTAATGGACTTTGCTGATTATTGTCTGTGGGGAACAGAATGCTGTGAACATTAACTAAGGAACTTAGCAGCCCTTTCATTCATTGGTTTCAGGGTCAAGAGTTCAATCCTGATGTTCAGTCTGCATATTCTTCTGTTGTCCCTGTGACCTATCACTGGGTAGTACAGTTTTCTTCTACTTCTCAAAAATGTTGAATTGTCCAATAATTGAAATTGCAGTTGCACTTGATCTTGACAAAGGGTCATGGTGGGAGAACTATTTTGCTTAGCATGTTTAAAACCAAACCTTTCTACTGCAGCACAGTCTCTTATTTCAGTTCTTAACCTTGCTAAACTTGTAATGAGGAATGAAAATAAATAAATGCCAGAGGCTCTAAGCTGGCCTAACTAGGTCAACAAGATGAAACACAAAACTGGTATAAAATGGCTGCACAAATCTGTCTAGCTTCTGCCTATTTTCACTGGTCTCTGCTATTTACATTCGATAGGAGACATAGATGATGTATGAATCTCTCTGGAACTAAAATGTATGGGTTAAGTCATGCTACGGCTCAGTCTGTAAAACTGAATGAGTTATTAATCTGTTACTGTGTGCCTCTGAGAATACTCACTTTACCCTGAAGGCTGTCAGTGTAAATTAATACCAAATATTAAACTTGGAGGCATACCTCTCAAGTGTACCTCTTTACGAGTAGTGTACCTCATTTGAGGTCTTAAAAAGTTGATGTTCCTCAAAGTTCCACATTGAGAGAGTCTGACACATTCAGTGTTAGTAATTTTTTAAAGTGAAATCCATGGTAAATTGAAATTAATCATTAATTCATTTAAATTAAAGGATCTTCTTTATAAGTAAAACCAGCATATTTTAACCATCCTATGACTTTCCTAGTTAAAGTTGTTAGTAAGCCATTAGTATGTGTTCCACATTTTGCCCATTTGTTCCACATTATGAAGGCGAGTGTTCCTCATTTTGACGATGGAAGGTTGAGAGCTATGCTTGCACGCCTGGTCTTCGGATAAATTAAATTTATGTGTGTGATTTATGATATCAGATTAGAAAGGGATGCAAGTTAGTGAACTACTGAGCCATGTCAGGTTGTTACTTCTTGCAAATTAAGTGAGGACTCTTACACATAAACATCTGCCTCCTATAAGCTATCACATTCAGTATGTATTCATGCAGCTAAGAACTTGAAATATGATCACCTTTATTTTTCTTTTGACATTAAGTAGATTGGGGTAGTTTAAATAATGGTGGGACTAGGTTTGAAATTTTCTTCAGAAATATACATTCAGCTGAGTTTCAGAATTGCTTCAGAAATGTACATTGAGCATTTTGAGAGAAACACTTTGCTGGCATATTTATGGTAATGTTTTCAAAGGGGATTCCCAACATGAATGAAACCAATGTACAGAAACAGGGCAGAAGGGGCAGAGAATTAATCATTTTATAGAATGAATTTCCTGGAATGGTGTTTGGTGCATGGTCACCACTCATCAAACTTTCCCTCAGGAAGCTTGCCCAACTGCCACACCTGATTATTGACAGCAAAGCTTGGGGGTAGTAGATATGCACTCTGCTCCAGTCCTACAGAAAGACCTTTGGAGTTTAATGCATTTTTTTTTTTTTGGTAAAGAAAAAAAAATCCTCTTTTTTTTTTTTTGTTCCTGTCAAGTTGGCTTTTCCTTATATAATTACGTTATAAGGAGGGAACCATTGTCCAACTACCACTGGATTGACTAGGAAAGGGGTTCCTTGTCAAGATCTTTGGAATTTAGAATGAATAATGACAATTCCTTGGGATATTCATCCAGGACATCAGGTGATGAAGTTGTAAGCTGGGAGGTATTCACATCCTTTAATTTTATTCATTTGTATGTGAGGGAGGCAGCATGTTGGTTCTTGAATCAGTCAGGCTTGTGGAACTCAAAAGTGGTAGGTTAGACTGAGGTTCAGAGGTATGGATGATATTGGGTTCTTGGAGGAATGAGAGGTATGCCTACTTCCAATCGCCCTTACTTATATGTTTGTTAAAGTTAACTTACCACCATAAGTGCATATATTAGATTAGAATTCTGCATAATGTTTTTCTGGTGGATTCTTAAAAACTGTTTTTTTTCTCCCCTCTGGCAAATCATTGACAACCGAAGTTACTAACAACAATGCAAAACCTTTTGTTCCATCAACATCAACATCACTTCAGCCTTCTGTCCCCAACTACTTTTGGTTCTGTCCGACTCCAGATGTCTTACTTAAACCAACAGATACATACGTTTACCACCATAAATTTACAATACCAACAGCTTCCGAGGCTGGAAATAATAAAAAAATAAAGTGCACGATGAATCATCGGTGGACTGGTTACCCTTCCCATCCTAGCGCTCTCCTCTTAAGTGTGCACACTGCTTTACCACTTAGCACGCATATCATCTGTAGGTCAAGCCATGTAGGGCATGAGGCATGCATTCTATTTGCCCATTTATTACAGGAGTTTTTGAATTAGAAAGCACATAACGGATCCAAATGGATTGCTGAAATAGTACAGAGCTAGTGTTCATGGCAAGAGTCAGAAGAAGGAGGGCCTTTCCTTTATTAAACACACTGGACATGAAGATCACTCCACCGCCATCCCACTTTAGCTGTCATCTTGCGTAAAATTTGGGGTTATTCCTTATTTAAAAAAATGATCAAGCTTGTCCTTTACTAAAAGGTTTGGTCAATCTCTCAACAGTTTTCTTTCAGTCAGTTTTAGGACTGGCCATTTGGTTAAGTTCACAACTGCAGACCTTAGTTAATTTTTCTTGTTTACTGCTCGAGTTAATTGTTTCTCCTTGGTCTGTTTCAAGTTTTACGTCAGTCAGGTCCAAAGGAATTTGAAGGAGGGGTAGCTATTATATGAAAACTGGTGATATTTTTATGAAGAGAAGATTTAATTTTAGGCAGTGCCTCCTCGCTTTATTTTATTCATTTTTTTTTTCTATGCTTTGATTACCCACTGAATCCAGTTAATGGTGACAGAAGAGCCAGACCTATCCCAATACTCACTGGATATATAAACAGTGGGCACACTTTTTCACTCCTGACCAATCATAGTAGTAAAAGAAATAAAAGATAATTTCAACAAGTAGATGATAGTCATGATTTGCAGTAGTAACAGTTTGTCACCATCTTGTGAAGCATCACAAATGTTTAGTAAGGATAAGGGCCTCAACTATTATCAGTGCAGCTTTTGCTTTGGCATTTGTATTAAGTAAAAAGAGATGGTGTTACTTTTGGCAGGAAGGTATGAGAGGACCATTCAGAGGTAGTAACAGTAATGTTCTGATTCTGGCTTCTAGTTTAGAAAATAGCAGACTGGTAAAATTATAGTGTGTACATGCTGGTCTAAAGTACACAGTGATATGGAAGAAGAAGTGTGAAGAATTCTAGAAGCATTCGATTCAGTAAGGAATGGCAGTGGTTCATATGAAGACATTTACAGGAGGAAAAGGCAACAGTCACGTGTATGACCTTTTCAGAGATGGGCAGACGGTGAGCTTTTTAGCTACATAGTACTGCTGTTTGTACAGGAAAGAATTACATTTGAACTGATGCAATTTTAGAGCCACTTGAAAGAAAATCTGCGTTAACTGAAGCAAGCAAATATGGATGGAAATGACCATATGCTTTCTATGGGGAAATGTTCTTATGTTCAAAGAACACAAACTCTTAAGGCAATGAAAAGGTCATTGGGGAAAGTTTTTCATTTTAGTGCTTGTGGATACATACACAAAGAAGGACTGAAGTGGTCACTGGGGAAAATGTTTCAGTTTGGTGCTTGTGCAATGTGCATACATATACAAACCTGGCTGAAGGGGTCATGGGAGAAAGTGTTTCATTTTGGTGCTTGTGCATACATAGACAAACCTGACTGAAGGGGTCATTGGAGAAAATGTTTCATTTTAGTGCTTGTGCATACATAAAGTACTGAAGGGGTTGTTGGGAAAATGTTTAGTTTTTGTGCTTGTGCATACATGGTCAAATTATGCAAGGGATCCTTGGGGGAAATTATTAATTTTGATGTCATTTGGTGGTGCTTGTGCATACATGGACAGACTACTGAGAGAGTTGTTTAAGGGAAAATGTTTAATTTTTGTGCTTGTGCATACATGGAGAAAGTGTGTAAGTAAGAGATCCTTGAGGGAAAGGATTCATTTTGATGTAGTTTTGTGTTTACTGTGCATCCAGTACTTATCTGTTTTATCTTCTATTTTTTGTTTGGTAACTGGGCAGTAATGGTACTGGGTGAGGGTCTTTCTTGGGTCTAAGGCAGTGAATAGGCCATTGGGGAAACTTTTTCATTTCAGTGCTTGACTGTGCACACCTCAACAACACACTGAATAGGTCATTGGGGAAAATGTTTAATTCTTGTGCTTGTGCATACTACTGTATGTATAGTATGTTTATCAGATTTTTAGAAGACTTTGTGTAAGTATCACTCCTATTGACATGCTCAGTACATGTGAGCAAGGTGTCTATCCAGGCAAGTGGGGCCTCTTTGAGAGCCCCTAATACAGTAAGGTCTGTTATGTTTGAGGAAGTTCTGGAAATTAATTCTGAGGTGCTATAAAAGCACTGTTTTTTGTAAACTTTGATACATTGCTTGTTGTAGGTCCTAAGTTAGAGGATTTGAGCGTTTGAGTTTCTCATTCTGAGATTTAAAAAGTCAGCATTTCAAGCTATTGCAGAATGAAGCTAGAAATGTTCCTTTACAAATGGGTGTTCAGTTTGAGAATACCACTGATGAACCTTCTTTCATCTTCAGACAAGCCTGACCAGACAGCAGTGCAAAAGCAAGAAATATTGCCAGTGCCATATTTCAGGGACAGATTCCAAAGCTAGAAATGTGCCTTTCCAAAGGGGTGCTCAGTTTGAGAATACCACTGAAGAAACTTCTTTCATCTTCAGACCAGCCTGACCAGACAGCAGTGCAAAATCAAGAAATATTGCCAGAGCCATATTTCAGGAACAGATTCCAAAGCTAAAAATGTGCCTTTGCAAAGGGGTGCTCAGTTTGAGAATACCACTGATGAACCTTCATTTATCTTCAGACCAGCCTGACCAGACAGCAGTGCAAAAGCAAGAAATATTGCCAGTGCCATATTTCAGGGACAGATTCCAAAGCTAAAAATGTGCCTTTCCAAAGGGGTGCTCAGTTTGAGAATACCACTGATGAACCTTCTTTCATCTTCAGACCAGCCTGACCAGATTTAGCATGTCTTGAATAATTTCAGGGACAGATCCAAAAGGTAGAAACAGAAGAATACATGAGCGCTTTGGACAACATATGGGCATTAAGGACATGATGGAAGACATGGACATCTTTAGGAAACCAGCAAAATCACAGGTATGATCTCATACAAATTGAAGGGTTCATACCTGTTAATTTTTTTACAAATAAACTTTGATGTTAAACTAAGATGTTAGATTTAACTGTTTTTTAAGAATTAGAATGAGATGTTGAATTTTAGGGCAAATATTATGCATTTATTACATTAATTCATTGTTCAAATTCACCTACAATACAGCCAGGGGGTCTACTTCGGTCACCCGCGACAGCGATACAGTTAACTATAATGATATATTTTACATGCGGCCCCCAGACAATTTCTGTTCACTCAATGCGGCCCCTGCAAGTGAAAAGGTTGGACACCCCTGTTCTAAACCATCTCTCCAATCTCAACCTCTCTCAAACAACTCTCTCATGGTTCTCTAGCTACCTTTCAAACAGGTCCCAAGCCGTGAAATAGGGCCAAGCCACCTCCTCTTTCCTTCCTACCCCTACCGGAGTACCCCAAGGTTCCATACTTGGCCCATTGCTATTTAATATCTTCATTAATGACTTCCATAAAGCCATTCCTAACACCAAAATTGTGCAATACGCTGATGACTCCACTTTGATCTGCTGCGCTACCAACCTAACAGAGCTCCAATCTCTGACATAAAAAACCTTCTCAACCACTGAAAATTGGATGCTTCAAAATCACCTCTCACTAAATGCCAATAAAACAAAAATCCTTCTATTCTCCCCCTCAAAATCCTCCCCTCTTGACAATAACTTCCTCCATATAACTAGTCTCAATAACTCCTCCATTGAGATTGTACCCGCTGCCAAACTTCTTGGTGTCACAATTGACAATCAACTAAAATTTAACACTCATATCCAGGTAAACATCAAGAAAACACACATAAAACTAGGCCTACTTTACAGAAACAACCACTTCCTCTCTCCTTCCACCAGACTAACTGTTGCCTCTACCTACCTCCTTCCCTCTCTTATGTATGGCGCTCCTTTGCTCACTAATTTATCTTCCACACGCACCTCCAAACTTGAAGTTTGTTATAACAAAATTTCCAGATTTGCTACCAATGCCAAATCTTCCTCTCATCACTGCACCGCCCTTCATTCTCTAAACTGGCTTGAACTCCCTAACCTACTTGACTTTCTCCAAATTACCACAGCCCACAAATTACTATTCCAACCCACTAACTGCCCTGCTATAACTAACATTCTACAACCTTATACCCCTCTCAGACCCCTTAGATCCTTTCACCAAAACCTGATCACTGTTCAAAAACCCAAGCGCCCAGCTGGTCAGTTTCTCCTATCCTTTACCCTAGCAAAAAATGGAATGCTCAACCCTCCTCTCTAAGGACCTGTAACAACCATCTTAGCTTCAAAACTCAACTTCATTCCTACCTCTACCTGAACAGGAAATGCAACTGCGCTCTTCCACCCATACCTCTCATGCCCTCCTCCCCCTTTACTCCAGGCTAACCTTTTCTTCCTACCTTACTCTCAATCCACTGATTCATTTTGTAATTAGATAATAATATCTAGCCTTTATACTAAAAGCTTGTTTGTTTATTTTTCTGAACAATAACTGTAATTGTCATTGACTTTTTCTTGTTAAAGGAACCCATTGTTCGTACTCTAACTCTTTGATATTTTCATGTAATTAACTTTGCTATGTGGAGCTTTTCTCCCTGGGCCTCCACTGAAAATGGGCTCTTAAGCCCAGTAGGCCTCCCGGTAATCAAACTGGAATAAATAAATAAATAAATGAATAAAAATTTTGCATAGTGTAATTATCATACTGCATTTGTAAAAAACTTATTTCAGGAAAGAAATTCTTATCACACTGCATAGTAAGAATTTCTTTCCTGAAACAAGAAGTTACCAAAAAAAAACAGAAGTTATAGAACCTTCAGTAAGCGAATGGTTTTCCCCAGTGGTATGTGTCACAAGGGAAATAGAATGTCCAGACTACATTCATAGTTCCACTTCTTTAACACTTTATTTGAATTCAACATTTTCCCTACCCCTTGCTACATAATTTAGGGCATGCAAAACACTTAATGCATTTAGATTTGTTATGTTGTAAATTCTATTAGTTGAAGCATCTGAGAGGAGGTATACTGCACCCAGAGCCCCATTTGATTTTTATCAGCTTGTCAGAATGCCTTTTGGCCGACCCAAATACTTCACAATCTTTCAAAGATTAGTGATTGACCCCTACGTGGGCATGACATTTACACTACAGTGTACCTTGATGACATGATTATCTAAAATAACTCTCTGACACAGTATTTGCAACACTTACTAGAGATCCTGTCCATTCTGAAAATAGAGTATCTTTAAATCAAAACAAACATCATTTTGTCTGTTAAAGTGTTTTACTGCATTTTATGATGGTGGAAGAAAATCAGTTTCTCTAACAGACTGATATGGACAAGATTAGAAAATGCATGCCTCTCAATACAAAACTGAACGATGATAATGTTTTGTTCTAGCTAGCTATACGTGCGTGGGTGACATTTTCCTAGTCTAACTAGTACACTAAATAACATTCTAAGTGGAAGAATTAAAGTAATTCAGTAGACTTCTTTGTGTGGAAAATTGTTTGGGTTAAAGAAAAGTTAATAATCTCCCTAGTTTTATGACACACCAGCTATGACATACCATATAAGAATATTTCTGTACATCTTCATCTGACAATGTTATATAGCTAAAGACAGTACCCACAAACATTGCACTGGAAATCTTCAAAACTTTTAGGATGAAAATACATGTACTCAGCTTTAACGGTTACTAAAAAAATTGTGTTTTTGCAGTGGGACAAGGTCTCTTGCACCCCCAAACCCTTGCATCTGTAAATATACAAACTCTGATAGTATGCATCCTTGGGAGTAAGGAGAAGGTCCTTGAGCTCCACAATTCAGTGTTTTTGCTAAAATAAATGGTCAGTCTTTTAGTAAAATTGAGCAGTCAATTAAAAAATGGATAGTCCCATTTTATCCTATACCCATAAAACACCATAGGGATAGTATCCAAACATACTAGAACTACATCTATGAGCAGCTACCAAAAACCTGAAAGGTAACTAGATTGCCTGGAATAAAACTAGAATGCACCATGGAATACTTTTTAAAAGCTTAGAATTTGCAGAAATCAGAGTAATTCAGTTAAAAAAAAACACTGACACTTTCTCCAAAAAAAGTATAAGAAGTCCAGGACTCATAGCACTTAGTGCAAAAAGCAACCACCTGATTTACTTTGTCTAGGCTATGTCATATTGGTAGAATACAAAATGCATTGTAGGATAAAGGTATACAGAATGAATAACAAATTCTTGTCAAATGTCCACATCAAGCCATTTCTGGGGTATAACAACTTCCAAAACAATACAAAATACTCAAACTGATACTAAGGTCTTATTACTACACAGAAGATCAGGATATGATGAAAGTATATTTATCTCTCTCTACTTATCTATCTATCTATATGAATGACTCATATAAATGCAATAAGGGTATGTGAAAGAGATTAGAACAAGGGCAGATAATATTTTTTGTGCAGACTGCCAAAAGGTCTTATAAGATTTGACAGACAGACAGATACAGTGCAGGGGGAGGGGCTAGTAATATTTGGAAGTCTGCTCAAGTTTGTAAGAAATAATGTGGCATATGAAAAGAGTAAGGCTCTACTAGCCTCTAGTTGAGTGCAAGCAAAATATGTGCTTGAGTGCCGCAATATCACTCTTCAGCACTGGTGCTGAGGGGTGCCTATGCCTGGATTATAAGGTTTGAAGGGATCACAAGATAAAAAATTATCTTAAAAAAGTTGCTCCAGACCATGAAAAGATCTGTTCTAGACTAGAACATAGAAAGCACCACAAGAAAAAAATGGAGGAGTGAAATGACTTGTGTAAACCTAATTTATGCTACACATAGTGAAAATATTTGAAAATATGAATATAATAACTGGGACTTAAGTATGTGTACATGAAAATGGATATCAGTATGAAACTGTAAGGTACACATAATCAACAGACTTCAGGATCATGATGTCAAAGACTCTGACTAATGTAACAGAGAACCAGAAAGAAAGCAGAGACGGTTATGTCCTATGTGGTAAAGTTATAAGATATGATTTTATTGGGTTATGGCAGCTGATGGTACTGTTGGTGCTCTGGAGTCCAAAGCTGTATTTTCTATATAACAATAGTGGTAAGTGATTTATTTTGGTTGGATTCTGTTTCTTTGAAGTATCACGTTATAAAGAATGGATTGTGAACTGCATGAATTATCTTAAAAGTACTTAATTCTGTCCGTGAAGAATTGTTTTTCTTGTGGAGAAGTCAAAAGTGTCAAGACACTACAGAAATTTATATCCACTACTTTTAACAAATGTATATACTGCTATGACAAAATGCTTCCCAGACAGGGTGCATTAGCATACAGCTAATGGGAAAAGCAAAGGAAAAACAGAAACTGAACTTAAAGTTTACTTAAATTTAATCAAGCAGTGAAACATCTCATACTGTGAGAGAACTGAAAAGCTGTCAAACTGTAAGTGAACTATTGTTACCTTTAAGATCTCAAAACGTGACAAATTATTTTCACACACTGATATCATGAAGACTTTTTTTTCTGTGAAAGAAATAAAAATAATGAAAAATTTAAAAACAAAACACATAAATTCACTCAAGGGGTATGAGTGAGATGCTGGTCTGAGGTCTGTAAATGAAAGGAAAATAGTACATATAAAGTTACAGGACAACTAAAATGTTTACCAGCTGTTGATGAACAATGTGTTGCACCATGCAGAAACAGGAACATGAGCAGTGATGCAGTTATTAACCAATATCAGTAAGAAATGTGCCTTGCTGCATGAGGTAAAAAGTAAATTCAAACAAGTATCCATATACACCAATTTTAAATGTGATCTGGAAAAAGCAGTCTAAGCCAGGATGTTAGGAGCCATTAGGTATGTGACATAATGCAATGCTAAGTACAACAACAGCAACCTTACTGGATAAAATGACTCCTCACATATGAATACATTCCCTACATTACTCAGAAAGAGGAGCAATAACTGCATTTTAAGAAAATCGATGCCACTTACCAAGTAAATGCAAACAAATTTCATCCATTTGCATGTCCTCACTAAGCAGCATAAGAGCTACCACGATTCACTGCTTAATCTTAATGGAAAGAAAACACAGAAACTCATATAATATTTGCATAGATATCCTACAAAATTGTTTTAAACTTCAAGTATTGTAAACTTTTTTAAACACAGTGGAAAAACCTGATACTGATACACTGACGCGTGCACTTCTGGATACTTCCTGTTTTAACAAGTGTTTTGCAAATGTGATTATCAGTTCATTTTCTAACATGCCCTGCTCAACAGAATGCAGAATTAAATGCCACCCGTTCAATACAGCATTACTGCTGTAAAAGAATATTCATATGCTAACATAAAAGTAAAAAAAAATGCTATAATCCTAACACACAGCTCCACTCAGGTGCAGCACATGCCAGATCAACTCCAAAACAACAAATCTCCCAAAATCTATATCTCTGCTTATACACTTCAGTTTTAACTGAGAACAGAGTCTAATAATTTCAAAGTTCTTGCCCTTTCAGATTCTGAAGGGGTCAAATCTGAGCAAAGTGGTATACACAAACTGTTTAATTAGAATGTAAGATACAGCTGACTGCTGCTATGTATTCTTTTTGTAGACTAGCAATACTGCAATGGAAAAAATATTAAGTCAAAATGAAACAGAAAATATAATTAAGAAATAAAGTTAAGATATGCCTACTATGTGGACTTGTTCAATGGTGAATACTGGGCTAACTGCCCTGAAGGGCCATTTTAAGCCTAGCCAATCACTTAAGGTCAGAATCAAACCTTGTACCTTGTGTCTATGAGGTGAACACCTTAACCATTATGCCAAACCCCACCCCCGTGGCTCACCTCTTTAGTCTAAACCAAACAGATGTGAGTAAATCCCAGCATAGCACACACCCTGACAGGTGTCTTCTTGAAGCTGAATGGTTTGTGCTGTGTGCTTCTCCAGCATTCTTTCCACTACCCTACCTCGTTTAACCTTCCCAATCATCTTGCAGGTTCTTCTCCAACAGGTCCAACTAACACATCACACCTATAACAGCAAAGACATCTCAGTCCATCATCTCTTCTCCAATCCACTTTTCTTCTTTTTACTTTTTTATCTCCTGCTTTAATTATTTCTATTTTTAGCTATTTATATGCAGTCTACATTGAATAGTTCCTCTTGAATGATTTCTAATCTATTCTTACATCTCCCTGTCTCGACACTGTTTTCTTCTGGCTCTTTTCCTTATACTAAATGCTTCTCCTTTTTCTTCTCCCCTGCTTGATTTGAACCATTGATACTCTTCTAAAATTCCAGTCCTTCTGAGTTCAGAGTTATGTATAAATAAAATACACAAAGTAACTTCTAATGTTGACTTCTGCATTTAAACATAAAGGATGTTAGACACAGAACAAAAGTAAACAAATAGTATGGAATATAAAAAATGTTTCTTAAACCATCTCTTACATTCATGTAGCGATATCTTCTCTAAGAAATTCTAGGATTAAATTAGTAAACTTCCAAGCAAGGCAAAGTGTCACTTCCGACCACAACCCCTCCAACCCAACCCAACCCAACCCAAATGTGTCAATGGAGTCATCACAAAAAAAGTTCAGTATGTTAAATCCAAATGACCACTGCCAAACATGCAGTGAGCATTGACTCATGACTCCATAGCCCTTGAAAAGTTAACCATACAACCTTCACATGAACTGATGTCATCTGCTAAGAGGTGAGAAAACGTCTTAGGGGGAAAAAAGCCATACGTTCTCCAGCTGAATATGGTACACCCCAAATGTTATTCAGTTTGCAGCAGGCTCACCATCGCAATCCATCAGTATCCATATAAACAGAAGACTCAGGAAAAGTGCCAGGTATATAGAAGGAAGCAAACATGTTGTCTGTCCATAAAGGAGGCATATTCCCAGATTTTCTTTGTTTACTGTATCATATTTTTGGCCCCATGCAACATTCTGATCATTATTCTGCATCTCTGGGACCTCCCAGTTCCTCCCATGATGGCGTGACTGGCCCTTCACTCCAGAATGGATTGGGGGAACAATCTAGCATAGGCTATATAGGCTACATAGTGAAGCTAAATTGCAACAACTGGATCCAAACTACAATCACAGCAGACCAAATGAAAACAAACCACAATAAAATTACTGTTGTTTTATTATTCACTCTTCTTCTAGCACCTCGGTGTTACCACCTTTTTAGAGTACATACACCTTAAACAGTAAAGGGGTAATATATGTTTTGTATTGCCCCTGTAGGTTGTTTTATATAGGAGAAACAAAATGCAAGTTTCGCACTACGTTTATGGAACATTTAAGGGATATAAAACACCAAAAGGAAGATAAAATTATTTCCCTACATTTTAAGGATAAACACCAAGGAAACAACAGTTTTTACTAGGTACTATTTTAGAATAGATTAATAGTCCATGGGGAGACGAAAATATTTTGAAACAAAAATTGTTATATAAAGAATGTATTTATATTTTAAAATATGGTACAATGGTTCCTCAAGGACTAAATAACAAACTTAATTGGAAGTGTTTACTTTAAATGTGCAGTGTGTATAATTGTATAATTGATGGTAATTAAGATTTTAATAGTATAAAAGTGAATTTGTTTAAAATGTATGTATTCTAAAAAGGTGGTAACACCAAGGCGCTAAAAGAAGAGCGAAGAATAAAACAACAGTAATTTTATTGTGGTTCATTTTCATTTGGTCTCCTGTGATTGTAGTTTGGATCCAGATGTTGCAGTCTGGTTTACCCAGGAGTGTTCGTTTTACATAGTGAAGCTAGCTAGAAAAAGAAGACTGGGCTGACCTCAGTCTGGCATCTACCTCAGCACTATCTAGAACTTCCTGCTTATGTGCCTAATAATCCATGGCCCCAAGCAAAATTCTGATCATCATTCTGCATCTCTGGGACCTCCCAAAAAGCATGGTGCACTGCTCACAATGTTGGACCCACTTCATTGTTGTGAATCCAGCAATCCTGGCTCCTGGCAGACAGCTAAATGTAACCCTGTCCTTGTCCAGCCTTATTTTTTTTATTTATTTATTTATATTTGTTAACCGGGAGTGTCTGACTGGACGTAGGTCCATTTTCAGTGGAGGCCCGGGGAGAAAAGCTCCACAGTTAAAATAAACAGACAGTAGTTACATTGGATTACATCGCGATTAACAATTCAACATAGCAATTACTTACAACATATTTACAGATGAAGAACATAGTACATCAGTAGACAACTAGAATCTTTATCTGTGAAGTACATAACAGACATTAACAAATGTTACAATAAGAAGTTCCTGCTGTATAATAAGTACTAGGCTTATGAGCATCTGAGCTTGCTATAATCAATGCAGTTAGTGGAGTGGAAAGAAAGGTAGTAGTTGGATGGGGTGGGTGATATTAGAGTGGGAGTTGCAAGGGCATAGCCAGCATGTTTTTAGGTGCACTTTTAGTAAAGTTTTGAAGTGGGTGCATGATGGTATGGAGGTAATTGTGGGTGGGAGGGAGTTCCATAATTTGGCTATGGTGCAAGAGAATAGTGCTTCACCAGCAGAGTTATTGGCTTTAGTGATCTGCAAGTGATTTTTGTTGCTGGATCTTAGTGGTCTGGTGGTGCGATAGGGTTGGAGTAGATTCTGGAGGGATGGGACATTTAGTGGATGGTTTACTAGTTTGTGGGCGAGTGAGAGTTGATACCATTGAAGGAGGTGAGGGAGTTCAAGCCAGCCCAGTTCAGCAAGTGAGAGACAGTGGTGACTACAGTAGGATGCCCCTGTGGCGAATTTGGCGATTTTGTTGTAGCAGGTATCTAGCTTGTTTAGATCGCATTGCCTTAGGTTGGTATATATTGGAGAGGCATAAAGTAGGGTGGAGATAAGGTGGGAATTTGCTATTGAAATCTTTGCTGCTTTGGTGAGAAGTTGCTTATTTCTGTATAACGCTCCTAGTTTTTTGTGGACTTTTTTTATGGTCATGGATATGTGAATGTCAAATTTTAGTTATGAGCACAGAATCATTGTGTCTAACTATGGAGTCACAAATTACTAGATGTTCTTAATAGACACTGGTGCATTATGTTGTTAGTGACATGTTGAAGAAAGGGTGCATGCGGAAGCTGCATTGGGGGATTTCATTGCTTCCTACACTTAAAAGTTCTAGGAAGCTTTGATAGTGATTTTTCAATGGCATCAGCATTTGATAATTTACAGTTGTCATTATAAGTATGTTGTATTTATGAGGGTGGGGGTAAAACAGTATGATGCTGACTGCATGCATCAGATTTCAAGAAGGCTGTCTCCAAGTTGACTACATTTTTCCACTTCTTGCAGATAGAATCTGTTAGGTTAAGTAAGACTTCATTTCTAGTGAGCATGAGGTGGGTCTAACATTACCTTAGGATACTGTGTGCTAGAAGACTGCCAATAGAAAGTGGGGTTATCTGCTACCTCTCTGTGTTGCCCAGTGCTATTTTATTTTTATAGGAACTTGGGGGAAAACAATACATGTTCACACAAGATATGTAAGAAAAACCAAAGCGCAAATTAGCTCAGCTGGTAATAGCATGTACTGCCCAGAGCAGGCTAGAAACATTCATCCACAAGATGAAAGAAGGATTTTTTTGCAGTAAGGACTTGGGGGGACATCACTTGTGCACAGTAACTATTGTCCAGTTACAACTACCACAAAAATGTACGCAGCACAACAGAGCAAAGATCATCTTGTTATAGATTCATAGGTTCATAGGTAGGTATTAGGCTACCGGCCATAGAGCCTATATAAGCCTAGCCATAAAGATTCCCTGGCTTTCGCCACCCAAAAAATTATTTTCCTGTGCCCCTGTCAAGCAGAGCCACAGAAGTGATCCTCAGGGCAAATTTCCTACTTCATCCAATTGTCAAGATTTTTCTTAAAGAGGGCTAATGAGGTGCTCTGCTTGACATGAATGGGCAGTCTGTTCCAGAGTGTGGGAAATCTCTGGGACAGGAACCTATCCCTCCAGCATGTTTTTATTGTGGTGGCAAGGTTTAGGTCTCTGGAGCATGTGTTTCGGAGGGATTGGGATTTCTTTAAGTGTAGCATGCCCAACAGCTCTGGGTTTGACATGGCTTTGTATGTTAGGTAGAGATCACCTCTGAGTAGGCGATATGTGACGGAGTAGAGCTGGAGTTTTTTGAGACGGTCTGCATAGGGTATCTGTTTGAGACCAGTGATCCTCTTTGTGAGGTATTTCTGTGGCCTTTCCAGTTGTTGTAAATGTCTTTTGAGGTACATACCAAACAGGGCACTGTACTCTATAATAGGTCTGATGAGGAATGAGTAGAGAGGAACAATGACCTCCTTTTTTCTGGATGCGAAACCTTTTGTGATGAGGTATGCCACATAGAAGGATTTCCTGTCTTCTGTGGCTATGTGATTATCAAAGGAGAGATTACTGTCCACCTGTGTCCCAAGGTCTCTTATCACACTTTTGGTGAAGTAGTCTACCACCTATGTGGTAGTTCATGGGCACATGTTTTTTCCCAAAGGGGATGACTATGCATTTTTTGGCACTGAGCTTGAGGCCATGGCTTTGACACCAGGCATCTGTCTCAGTGAGACTCTTTTGCAGAATGTCCACATAATTTGGGGATTCAATAATGGCTCCCAGGTTTGCAGTCATCTGCGAACTTTGTTAGCCATAGACCCTCTGTGTTGGCCTGAATTTCAGAGAAGTAGATGCCAAACAGGAGGGGACCCAGGACTGAACCCTGTGGTACTCACTTGTCACTGGTCTGGAGTCGGATTTGGAGTTGGCTACTTTCACGGTGTGGGTTCTGTCAATGAGCCAGTTGGCAACCCATCATGTGACATAGGGATTTACACCCAGTTTGGTGAGTTTATCTATGATTCCAGAGTGGGGGATGGTGTTGAAGGCCTTGGCAAGGTCTAGATAGGCTATGTGGACCACCTTACCCTCGCTCACGGCTCTGGTGACTGCTTCAAAGAATCAATCAGGTTTAGGAGACATGATCTACCTTTCACGAACCCAAACTGGGTGGGGTTCAGAGTTTGAAGGTTACCTATGTCTTTGTTTATAAGTTCCATGATGATACGTTCCATGGCCTTGCAGATGAGGCTCGTCAGGCTAATGGGGCGGTAGTTCCCGGGGTCCGTGGTGGATCCCCCTTGTAGAGTGGGATAACCATAGCTGTGCGTCATTCAGTAGGCACAAAGCCTGAAGTGAAGCTATGATTGAACATGGTACTTAGGTGGGGTGCCAGTTCGTTTTGTAGTTCATGCAGAACACAGCCCGGGATGTTGTCTGGTCCCATGGATGCTGTATTCTTGGCTTTGGACAGTGTGGTTTTTACCAGTGCAGCCATGATTACTGGGACTTGGCATTCTTCCGGTATTGAGATGGGCTCTTTAGGGGGTGAGAGAGGTGTGAAATTAGCACTGAACCTATCTGCCAGGATGTTGGCAATATCAGTTGGTTCTGTATATTTAATGTCATTGTGCTGTAACTCAGAGCAGATCTGAGTGTTGCCATTGAGATTCTTGCGATAACTATAGAATGACTTGTGGTTGTCTTTAGAATCTGTGGTGATTTTGTTTTTGTAACTAGCTTTGGAGGATTTTATGAGGGATCTCAGCTTCTTTGAGTCTGACAAGGGAGTTTTTCCAATCATTGGATTTTACTCTTTTTTGCAACAGTTTCTTTCTTCTGTTGTAGAGTTTGTTTATGGCAGGGGACCACCAGATTGGATTCCTTTTTTTGGAGGAGAGTGTCTTGGTTCTATATGGGATGGCACGGTCCATACACTCGTGTATGTGTTCATACAGTGCATTGGTGTAAGATTCAGCAATTGTACTTCTACTTTCCGTCTGCATAGGCATTGTGAAGTTTGTCACTTCTGTCTTAAGAAGCATGAAGTTGGCTTTGGAGACGTTTTTTATGGTGGTTACCTTAATGGGGCTGGGGGCGGGATATGGATGTCTAGGGAGATTAGCTTATGGTCAGATCTGACCAATGAGGAGCTGACCTCTGGTGTGGAGCATCAGTCGCCCATGTTGGTAATTACCAGGTCTAGGATATTGGTGCCCCTGGTGGAGGTATGGATAAGTTGATCCAAGGTGTTGGAAGTTATGAATTCCAAAAATCGTTGAGCAAATGTGTTGGTACATGAGTAGTTTTCCCAGTTAATGGCGGGGTATTTGATGTCACCCAGTATTAGGGTATTTGGTTGTACCTTAATATTTTCCAGTATGTTAAGAAAAGTGGAGAGGGAATCTTGGGGCATGGTGAGGGATCTGTAGCAGGCTACAATTTGGATTGCATTCTTGCCTAGTGTTAGTTGCACCTACGACAAACAGTAAAAAGTAAATGACCGATGAAAAGCATTTATAAATTTGTTTATTTATTTTATTCAGTTAAGGTTTGATAACCAGGTAAGTAGAAAGGTCTATTGACCCTTCTCAGCCATTACCCAGGTACAGATTGTACATTCAGTTTGACAAATAGTTTAAGTGACATTCAATTATACAGTCTCAGACTTAAGAGATATTTACAGTAGTATAATTTTATTATTTATATATATATATATATATATATATATATATATATATATATATATATATATATATATTTTTTTTTTTTTTTGCATTTGTTTACTACCACACTAGTCCAACTGGGCAACAAGGCCCCTTTTCAGTCGAGGCCTGAAGAGAAAAGTTCCAGATATAAAAATAAAGTTACAATACAACTGTGAAAAATGAAACATGCTAGAAGAGATGCAATAATAATAGTCTGCACATACTATACAGATAGATTTAATAGGAAATTAAAGTAGTATAAAAGTAAGGAGTCATACAAACTCTGCTAGAGTAAATATAATTATGAAAAATATTAACATACAGTAAGGAATGTCTAATTTATTTGACCAATTAAGATCTTGCTACCTAGAAACAGCAGCAATTAATGTACTCTCACACAGAGTGTTAATAGAGTACAAAAGTACACAGTGATGAGTGAAATGGTCTACTAGAGTAATAAAACAGCAGATTTGTAAACCAAAAGCAGAACACCAACAGATACAAACGAAAAAGTCTCCGGCACAATAAAGGTTATCCTTCTATTAGTAAAGCAGGCAGGCCACTCGATAGGTACCAAATAACTTTAATCCAAAAACTCACTTCATTAGACAAAAACAAAGTCCATAACACAGTAGCCAGGATCGATTAAGCGCTTTCATCTCCTTACAACGGAGACTTCATCAGAATAATTTATGTAACTCAAATGCGCTTTTTATACACTCACCATATTCATTAATTAACAATCAAAATACTGAACACTAATCAGCCTTAAAGTCATAGCCCTTCTAAAAAATGTTGTTAATAGATGGATTTCATATAAAAGGTAGTGTTCATTTAAAGGACACACTTAATATAAGATGTTAATTCCTAACGAAGCACATTAACCTTCCCATAAAATCAAAAACAAAAAACAAAAACAGGACCAAAATACAAAAACAGAAACAAACAGCATATATATCAGTCACAGGCTGAGTTTTTCTAAAAAAGTTTTTCTAAAAAAGTTTGCATTAAGATACAGGTACAAAGTCTCATAATACTTTAACCTAATCGGTCTGAGTTCCTATACATTCCTAAACAAACCCATAAATAACCTATAGCTGAGAACTTATAAGGGACCTATGAACTATAATTTCCAATCATCTAAATCAGGGGAACCTAAAACTCTTGAGTGCAAAAAATCAGTTAAAATGGAACCTGTTATATTCAATAATAATATCATAATATTCAACGAAACTACCGAGCCATCAATTGATTAAGCATATAAAAGTAAACAATACATAATACTCATAGTTATGAATGCTTAAACAATATTTATATAATTAAATTCATAAATATATTAGTATTTAATAAATATTAAATATATGGATTATATAAATAAATAACTATAAATATGTAAATATATAAATATATAAAAACATAATCATAAATACATAAATATATAATAAGTATACCACTGTATAAATGTTATAAATAAATATATACATACCAATATTAAAATGCTACATGGATAAAAAATATATACCAGAAAAAATACCAGAAAAAATGGACTTGTATATAGTATTTGTGCAGTTCACTTAATTTTGTTATGTTGTTGATATTATTGTATTGTGTAGTTTTATTTAGTGATTTTGGGATCTGCGGCCAATAGCTTAAGTGCTGGAGTGATAGAAATGTGGTCATTTAAACCTTTGTCACAGCATGCATTCAATTTTAGCTGCCAAATCATTTCTCTGTATTCGACCTTAGTTTCCCAGTCACCTCCTCTCTCTAAGGGTCCTACCACCTCAAGAACCCAAAATTTAAAGTCAGCTTTTTCACATTTCATCACATGCCTGTATAAAGCATTATTCTCATTACGTCTGTTAATATCTCTAATGTGTTCATAAATTCTGTTTTTTAATTTTCTTTCCGTTTTTCCAACGTAGTAGCTTTCACATTCTTTACAGAACACTAAATACACTACTCCTTTTGTGTAACAACTACTGTAATGCTTCGATGTTAACTTGAGAGGGATACTGGATATATTAACTTCTTTGCTCTCGTGAATGTATGAACATTGGGCACACCTCCCACACTTAAAAGTTCCTTGTTTCCTACTGGCCCCATCTGTACAAGCCCCTTTTCTTTCCACTATATTCTTAATGTTAAAATTTCTTCTAAAACTAAATTTCAAACTATTCTTAAAAACCTCAGTTCTAGTGGCCACGTGTTTAAACATGTCCCAGATCACATTCATACTTCTTCTAAACCACCCTGTACCGTAAAAATAGGTTGTAGTTAAATATGGGGTATACTTAATTTCTTCACCCATCATAGTATTAACATTTTCAACATAATTTTCAATAACCTCAGTTTCTGAATTTAAAAGTGGAATGTATTTTCTTGTATTTCTTCCTAAGACCACATATTCCTTCACTGAGGAGACAAGCTGTATCGGATACCCTCTTTCCTTAAACAAACCTTCAAGAAAAGAGATCTCCTTGATAAATTCATCATTGTCAGAAATCATTCTGGCCATCCTAATCATCTGGCCCTTAACTATGTTTTTCTTTAACTGCCTAGGATGGTCACTATTGTAATGCAAGTAGGCATTCGAAAAATGTTCCTTCCTGTATATATGGGATTTGTAACATTTATTAATCTTATCCTTAATCAGCCTAATATCCAAAAAATGTGTCTCATCAATATCAATATTGTGTGTGAATTTCAAAAATGACGTTGTACTGTTAATATACTCTACAAACACTTCTATTTCCTTTCTTGTACCTTTCCAAAGGATAAAAATATCATCCAAAAACCTGTAATAATCAACGATATGTTGATTATATTCAGTGTTAAAAATAAAGTGTCTTTCCCAGTATAACATGATGGTGTTTGCAAAGATTGGGGCACAAGCTGACCCCATGGCCACCCCTTCCTTCTGGTGATAATAATCACCCTCAAAGTAGATAAAATTATATTTTAAAACAAGTTCCATATTCAATAAAACATTTCTAAAATCCAAGGGTGAGAGCCAGTCCATTTCCAATAATATCTTTTCAAACCACTCCATCCCAATGCCCTGAGGGATAACAGAAAATAATTCTTTAACATCAATAGTAATAAAAAACACGCTTTCCAAATATATACATTTTCCAATTTTACTTAGGAAATCCCATGAATCCTTAAGAATATGTTTCCATTTAGAATATATAGGCTTAGTCATGGCATCCACATATATTGCCATGGGTTGGGTTTTGGATCCATGGGAGGCAACTATGGGCCTAAGTGGAGGGTCCAGTGTGGATTTGTGTACCTTGGGTATTCCAAATATACCCGGTATAACTGTTTTTTTTACTTTAAAATAATTATATAATGGCATGTCTATTAAACCAGTCAATAAATTATCCTCCAAAATAATATCCATCTTTTGGTACTGTATATTAATCTCATTTTTAGAAATGAGACAGTAATTCTCATCCTTGTCCAAAATCTCCTTCATTTTTCTAATATAATCCCAGGTTTCCATCAAAACCACACCCCCTCCCTTATCAGGCTTCATCACCCTTAACTCCCTATTCTTGCTCAAATCATGTAAAAGCTTTTCTTCTTCTTTACTTAAATTACTATTTTTCGAGGCATGGGCCCTATATTCTCTCCTAATTCTGTCCATAGCACATTGTTCAAAATTTAAAATTTCATGTTGTAATGGTGGGTTCCAAACACTGTGCCTAACAAACTTGTTTTTATTACCATTAAAATTATTGTTAAAATTATTGTTATTCTGATTCATAGCCTCACAATTAATATGTTGGAGGTTTAATTTTCTTGTAAATAATTTTACATCATGCATAAGTTTCTCCACACTAGGTTGTTTGGCTGGTACAAAAGAAAATCCTTTAGTAAATAATTCGAAATGACACAGCTTAATTTCAATACCTGTGTAATTAAAAATATTAAATTTATTATGTGTGTAAATAATCTGCTTTGCACTATTAGAATTATCCACTGTTGTTAATTCACACTGCTCCATGTCATAGTCCACAGTAGTTAAAAAACCTGTTCATCACCCTTTTTCCTTCCAACAAAATTCCCCCTATTTGTAGCTTGTGCATAAGACTGCTGGTTCCTGTTTCTTAGTCTCTCGGACCTTCTCACCTCATCAACCATCTCGGGTGAGCCCATTCTACTTGCACCTCGCTCACCATCTAGAATGGGGAAATCATCGTCTAACAAACTGTTTCCCCTGTCCTCATAGTGTCCCTTGTTAGAATTATGCCTATTATATCCATTGTATCTCCCCTGCTGCCCCTGTGCATATCCACCCCTAAAATATGTTCCATTGGTTTGTGCAAACCCATCACCCGTTTGACCCTGTGGTTTAAACGAGCGTTGCCTGTATCTAGGCATATTAGAGTTTCTAGCGTTAAAATTGGAATTAAAATTTTCACTATGAATATATGCTGTCCCTGCATTGTATTCATTAAGGTCCCTATTAAGCTTTTTTAATTTTCTCTTAATGTTGGAATTAATATACACATCAATATCATGCAGCACTCGGTAATACATATGCTTGTACTCATCCATCGCAAACAACAAATCACAACTAATGTCAGCCTGTAACTGGTCAATCTCTTTTTTAATATCATGCATGGTTTTAGAATTATGCTCCGTCATTGCTTTGATAATAGACAGTCCACAACTATTTAAAATTTTACAAATTTCTTTAAAAAATACCTGGTCCCCATATACACTATTGGGGAACCTATTCAACCTTAGGCCTTTCGGTACAATATTGTCCTTAATACAAAGTTCAAAGTACCAATTTTCAATGGACAAGGACTTGTATTTTGATAAAAGTTTTTTAAGAAGCTTACATTTGTCCTTATAAGTATAGTCATTGTTGCTCTCCTTGGCTCTAGGCATGTCATTTTCACCAGTATGCCCCTGGAATGTTTTGTTTAACCAAGTCACAAAGTCTATATTTTTGTACGCTTCCTCAAAACCATGGTCCTCGCCTTGAAAATCGCCCGTTTCTGTAGTCAAATTAGGGACTGTCCTTTGTTGTTTTCTGCCGTTGGCTGCCCCATAACTTCCTTGCCTCTCTCGACTAGGCTGCTCGTTCGAGCCGTTAGTTGTACGTCCACTCCTTGGGTCCTTCGGGCTGCTCTGGGCGCATGGAATTCCACTACTTGTGCCTGCCTGCGTGTTATCAGCCTGCGTGTGGTTTTGGATAACACGAAGCAGTTCGCTAAGCATACTGCTATTATTCATGCTGAAACACTTCTTGGAAAAAACTTTACAAAAGGATTCCTCGTATCCGAAAACCGAAAAACAACTTGTAAACCAAAAGCAGAACACCAACAGATACAAACGAAAAAGTCTCCGGCACAATAAAGGTTATCCTTCTATTAGTAAAGCAGGCAGGCCACTCGATAGGTACCAAATAACTTTAATCCAAAAACTCACTTCATTAGACAAAAACAAAGTCCATAACACAGTAGCCAGGATCGATTAAGCGCTTTCGTCTCCTTACAACGGAGACTTCATCAGAATAATTTATGTAACTCAAATGCGAGAAAACAGCAGATTTAATGAAGGTTTGTTTTTCATGATTAGACTTTCCTTTGGGAGCTTCCTAAACCAACTAAAGGGATTGCATTTCAGGCTTTCAAATGAGAATGTTCTTTGGTATTGGTACAAAGATGTCATGTATAAAAAAAAATTAAGCAGCATGCTTATTTTAACAGGGGTAAAACAACACAGCTGATAGTGGCACTTAGTGGTGAAAATTAAGAGAAGGATCAAGATGAAGGCCTAGATATTTGCAGATACTGACCTGTATAATGACACGGCCACGCAGGTAAAAAACGCACTCTCCAAAGCTAAGAATACAGTATCCATGTGACCAGATGACATCCCAGGCTGTGTACTACATGAACTACAAAATGAACTGGCACCTCACCTAAGTGTCATGTTTAATCATAGCCTCACCTCAGGCTTCGTGCCCAATGAGTGGCGCACAGCTACAGTTATCCCACTCCACAAGGGGGGATCCATCTTGGATCCTGGAAACTACCGCCCCATCAGTCTGATGAGCCTGACCTGCAAGGCCATGGAACATATTATCATGGAACTTATAAACAAAGACATTGGCAACCTTCAAACACTGGCCCCACCCAGTTTGGGTTCGTGAAGGGCCGATCTTGTCTCCTGAACCTGACTGACTTTGAATCAATCTCCAGAGCTGTGGATGAGGGTAAGGCAGTCCACACAGCCTATCTGGACCTTGCCAAGGCCTTCGACACCACCCCCCACTCTGGAATCATAGATAAACTTACTAAGCTGGGCATTAATCCTTACGTCACTCGATGGGTTGCCAACTGGCTTACTGACAGAAACCACACTGTAAAAGTAGCCGACTCCAAATCCAGCTCCAGACAAGTGACAGGGTCTCTGGCTAACAAAGTTTGCAGATGACTGCAAACTGGGAGCCATTACTGAATCCCCAAATGATGGCGATATTCTACAAAAGGACCTTACAGAAACAGATGTTTGGTGCAGAGCCATGGGCTCAAGCTCAATGCCAAGAAATGTATAGTTATCCCCTTTGGGAAAAAACATATACCCGTGAATTACCACATAGGTGGCAGTACACTAAACACCAAAAGTGTGATAAGAGACTTAGGGACACAGGTGGACAGTGGCCTCACCTTTGATAACCACAACGCCACAACAGTCAGGAAATCCTTCTATGTGGCACACCTCATCACTAAGGGCTTTTAATCCAGAAAAAAGAAGGTCATTGTCCCACTGTACTCATCCCTCATTAGACTCATTATAGAATACAATGCCCTGCTTGGTATGTACCTCTCAAGACATCTGCAACAACTGGAAAGGCTGCAGAAATACCTCACTAAAATAATCACAGGCCTAAAGCAGATGCCCTATGCTGACCGTCTAAAAAACTCCAGCTATACTCTGTCGCATATCGTCTACTCAGAGGTGATTTCTGCTTAACATACAATGCCATGTCAAACCCAGAGCTGTTGGACATGCTACACTTAAAGAAATCCCAATCCCTCAGAGCCACACACTCCAGGGATCTAAACCTTGTCATCACAATGAACAAAACATGCTGGAGGGATAGATTCCTGACCCAGAGACTCCCCAGACCATGCATGTCAAGCAGAGTGCTTCTTTGGCCCTCTTCAAAAGGAACCTTGAGGATTGGATGGGAGATAGGAAATTCACTCCAGGGATCATGTCATTCGCCCTGCTACACAGGGGTCCAGGGAAGTAAATATTGTGGGAAGAAATAGCCAGGGAATTGTTATGGCTAGGCTTGTATAGGCCCTAGGGCCGATAGCCTAGTACCAGCCTATGAACCTATAAAAAGCACAGAATGAATTTTGACTATATTTACTTGGATGTCATTGCTGGAGAACCAGGCAAAGAATTTGTTGAGATTTTCTTTTAGTGCAGAGTGAATTAAGGCCCCTTCATAATAACAGAAGATCATCACTATATGTACTTAACTCTAAAGCTAGCAGGTTCGTTGGGAGGTCAATAATATGCAGTTAAAAAGTATAAGACCAAGCTTTGATCCATGTGGGACCACATAGCAGGGAAATCTGGGAGAAGAAGTGATATTACCATAATGAACATAAAGAGCGCAATCAGTGATGAATGTACAAAAATTCTGCATTTATCTTGTTTTGATTCTTTGTTTGTATATTACTGACATTAATTAGTAGCCAACTTACTTGTATTAGCTAGTCAGTCTACTTGTGTTTGTGATAGGAACATGGCTTATCGATTAATATATCTAGCCAGTACTTAAATAAATTAGTGTATGCTAATTATTCTTCATTTACCTGTTGATCAATGTGTGCTTGTGTGTGTGTGTGCGTGTGTACGTACGTGCGTGCATGTGTGTGTGTGTATATGTGTGTGCGTGTGTGTGTGTGTGTGTGTGTGTGTGTGTGTGTGTGTGTGTGTGTGTGTGCGTGTGTGTGCCTGTGTGTGCGTGTGTGTGCGTGTGTGTGCCTGTGTGTGCATGCGTGTGTGTGTGTGTGTGTATATACATCTTGTGATGGGTTAGCATGCCATCCATGATGAGCTTCATTGCCTTACACCCATCTTCTTGAGTGAATGTTTCAGCTCTGGCTCACCATGACCTTAAAATGAATTAAGGAGATTCTCAAAAATTAATGTATGTATGAATGAATTAATTAATTAAACAGCTCTCTTTAGTAAACACCACAATAATATGAGGTACAACAAACATAAATTATTTTGTAGACACCACAATAATATGAGGTACAATAAACATAAATCAAGGTAAAACAAACAAATTATTTAAAGTTTTAGGTTAAGAGCTATATAAGGTAGCATTCTACATCTGTACAATAGCATCCCAGACGTAATTTAATTGCATAAAATTAATGGTGTTAACAATTAGTGAGCATGAAACTGAGTTAAAGTGTTTATTAGAGTTTATTAGACTATGTCCAGGAAGAATTACAGTTACCAAACAAAATTAAATAGTTCCGAAGATGTTCTGTAAGCATAAGGTGATCTCTAATATCTCTTAGTAAAGTAAGGAGGTTATTACATAGCATAGGTCCCAGTTTGGACAAAGCTGTTTCCTATCACTTTGTCTAATGTAATGGCCTTTCAAGGTTGCATATAATCTACATCAGAGGAAGTAATAAGTTAACTGTATTATTTAGTGGCAGAGAAACTGTAAAAACTAATCAGTGGTGAATAACTGTTGAAAGTGGATCAAAAGAATCAGGAATGCGCTCTGAGACAACCAATTGTGTTTTTGTTTTGTAATAAGGCAATAGCATCCAGTAGTGCTAGACAGAGATATAAAACTAAAGGTGTTATTAATTATCATCTTGGTATGCTTAACAGTTTTAAATTTACCCAGTGCTTATTCAGGGTAGCCATTTTTTTTCCTTGGAGGCACTGGCTTTCGGTGTTTAAAAATCATGTGCCTGTGATTCTAGATAAATCCTTTATTAATTTTCTAACTTCTGTTGGACTGCTATATCATTCACTGCCTTGGTGAATGATGTGAATATTTACTTTTACTCTTCAAAACAAGATTTGTCCATAATAGTATAAGTTATTTGTATCTAGCTCACCTAATTATAAAATAAGCCTAGGTAACTTTATACTATTCTCCATTGTTTTAAATATCCAAAACTTTTCTGAAACATTACTAGCAAAATAAAAACCTGCAAACTTTATGAACTATATATCATATGGCACTATAGACTAAGTAACATAAAAGGAAATTTAGAAAATGTATATACAAAGTAAATTCTGTACATACTGAAATAAGTTACATCAACATTCATTTACCTCAATCATGTTAACTTCCATTATCCATCCACACTCCATGACAGTTACATAATTCATATGTCCTTTCAATTCAATAATTTGAAATAAATTACAAATGAAAAACCCACCAATGACTTCTCAATGGTGCAAAAATGATAAAAAAGAAACAAAATGCGTTGTTGGCTAAAAGCAAATTCAAACACTCTAAAGTTTAAAATACATATGTATAGAGTATTTGTGTTTGGTTTCAGCCAACAATGTGTTTTGTTTTTATTTCTGTTTGAAACAAACTTCCAGTTTTTGAAAAAAAAATGGAAAGGTAGCAAATAAAAACATGATACAAGTGTGGTCTGTGGCTGAAAAATTAAAAAGTTAGTCCTATACCTAGCAGCTAGGAGGCAACATTTGACCTGTCAAGAAGGGTCATCATCAATGCTTGCAAGCACCTACAAGTAACATATCTGGTTTCTCTAAAATGACACTTCAGCTAAATACCATATAGAAAAGTCTACAATAGGGTAGCCACTTCTCTAAAATATTTGATCAACCTTGGATCTTAAGACATGTAGAATGGTGTTGCCACACTTGCAATAACATTAGTAAGGTACAGGAGAGCAGATGTGGCAATTTTATATATACACCCATTTGTCTTCTTCTTCCAGATTTTCCCAGTTAGGGGTCGCTACAGTGGAACTCCAGTCCACTAATGATTGGCAGTAGATTTTTACGGTGCCGAGGTGCCAGCCTGACGCCCAATCTTCAACGAAGGTGCGCCCATTTACGCACGTCTTTTGAATACCACTCGACTGCGGGGAGGACATGCAGACTCCACACAGAAGGCTCTCCAGCCGAGAATCGAACAGGAGAACCTCTTGTTGTGAGGCGACAACACTACCGCTGCACCACAGCGGCTAATATATATTCTCAAATCCCTGAAACTACAATTTTTGTTCCCTAGAAAAGCCTCCCATGTTTTGTTTTACCTCACTGAAATTATTTGAAACCCAATCCATATTGGCTTGACAAGGTGTATTAAGAGTTGTAAAGTGTATGTACATTTAAGGGTCCTTCTATAGCTAGATATTATATAAGTAATCTGAATTACTGGCACTAAGGTGTGTTAAGACTGCAGCCATCTTTTTATGCTTTCAGAAAGTGACTAAATATAAATTATGTAAACATCCCAGATATGTAAAATGTAAACACAGACTAGTTTAAACCTCTTAGGTTTATAGGTAGTTACTAGGCATGCAGTCAAGGAGAACATTATGGAGTCTATCTCACATTTTCAATCCCCCGAAGCACTGTCTAGTTAAAGATGTTTGTTTGTCTTTTGGCTTTTCCCGGTAAGGGGTCACCACAGTAGAACTCCGGTCCGCTAATGATTGGCAGTAGATTTTTACGAAACGCTGAGGTGCCAGCTTGACGCCCAACCTTCAACAAAGGCACACCCATTTACACATGCATGTCTTTCGAATGCTACCCAACCGCAGGGAGGACATGCAGACTCCACACAGAAGGTACTCCCAAGCCAAGCTGAGAATCGAACAGGAGAACCTCTTGCTGTGAGGTAACAATGCTACCACCATACCACTGCGGCATTACTGTCTAGTTAAAGATAAAGGGCAAATATCCAGTTAAGGACAACAGCAAACAGTCCCTTATCAGCCACTATGCACTCCTGTGTTGTCAAATGTGCTGTGACCATGCAGGAGTTTCTTCAAAACAACAACAACAACAACAAAAATAATTTTAAAATGTTAAACAACAAGAGCTGATGTTTCCAAGCAACTGTCAGTAACCAAGCCAGAACTAAGTAGTACAGTGCATGGTCTACTGACATCAGTGAGTGGAGAATTGCAAACAGGAGCATATACCCTACTCACTACTTCTTGTTCTTGTGTGATGGCTGTTTTCTGGTGAATTAAATACACAAAGTGCTAATTTCTAGCATTACCGACCCACTGAAATCCTCACTGATTTACCAGAAAATGCATTTTTTTGCAGGGGACAGGGCAAATATTGCAGACAAACTCAAGGGCATGCTGCACATTCAGGACAGTTGAGCAAGGAGTATGTGATGCAAAGGACTGCACTGTAATGTGTTTAAAAAACACCAATTTCTAGATGTCCTTTCCAGTTTAGTAACAATGAAATAAGCTTCCTGCTTTGAAAAAGGGGCCCGCTAATTTGCATTATCGCCTCATGCTGTGTTACCTGGAAGAAGCTGCTGTAGCCTCTGGAGAGCAAGTGGAACAATGCAGCAAATTTAAACTTAATTTTTTGAAAACTGTATATGTACCTCTGCATCTCCCCCCCCCCAGCCAGGGCCGGTATTAGCATTTTAGGGGCCCCAGCAAATGTCAAGTTGGCGGCCCCATAGGCACTTCTAGTCTGTCATTGTTTCACTGCCACCCATCCTAAGCAACCGTTTAGTTCATACTGCAAACTTTTAGAAGTAGTACGCACAGACTGAGCTGTAGCTACAATGTTCTTACATTACAACAGGTCTATGCATCACACTATGTTGGCCCATTTCAGAAAGGGAAATTTACAATTACTGGCATTTAGTTGCAACAATGATAGATTACAACAATCTATGTACAGGTCTGGACTTAGGTGAAATGGTGCCATAGGCCAGCTTTTAAAGCCCCCCCCCCCACCGATACACACACATACACCCTCCAGTCCTCCCCTGTTTCCCCCCATCTTGGGTTCGTCATACCAAGCACATTACTTTTTTCTTATTTTTCCTCACATTTTGTCTTACTCTTCATCTTTTTTTTAATAATGGCTTAAACATAAATTATAATTAAGGAAAGAAATTCATTGTTGTTGTTCAGCTTTAGTTTTCCTTGCATTCTTTCAACATATTTTTCCTGACCAACCCAGCACAGTAATAACCATGTATGAAATAACTTAAATAAGGCAGGGCCCAAGAAGTGATATGGTTACAGATGCTCTGGGGTGCATTTTAGAGCACTGTCCCAACCATTTAATGGTGTCATCAACAAAAATCATGTGTAAGAAAAGAATTTCACTCTTATATTTTTTTCTTTCAAGGAAGATATAAGTTGTGCCCAAAGCTTAATGTTCAAAGTTGACAAAATAGAAATTCTCAATAAACTAGCAAGTCACATGTTGTATGAGGGTACACCGGTCTTATCTGGGAATACTGCTTGCTTCTCTAACTCCCCAAAAGATCATCACTGCCAATACATCCCTCTGGTGTCAGACCGGAATGAAAACAGAGGTTCAAATTGGCACAGTCACGTATTTCAAGTAACTGCTGATACATATATACATACCACACCTGCTCACTCATCACCCCGACCCCCAAAGGCAGCCACCTGTTTATGTGCCTGATGTGTGATTGTGAGGAAAGTGAAAAAATAACCATTCCAGTAATGTACTCTATTGCTCTTAGGAAGTACACTGACACTACACAAGCTATAGTAACCTTCTTTGTACAATGTTGAGGTTTGTGAGAAGAGTAAAACAAATGACGTTCACACTGTCCTCAGCCCAAATACCTCTAAAGTTTGACTGTGATAAAAATGAAAGAAGAGATAACCACACAATCCTCAGCCCCCCATCCACCCACACATAACCTACAACAGCTTTCTGTACACACATATCTGAGAAAAGCTGGTTTTAGAATGGGTGTAGTTGACAAGAGGGCCTATTATCAGCTTTTTCCTAACAAGGTCATATCACACCCCTGTTCAGCTTAAAGAGCGCATTAAAAAAATTAATATGTTTTTTCACCTCACTTTAGCCCAACCAGCAACAGCTTTTTTGTGAGGACCCCCACAGAGTTAAGGATGATTAATGGAGCCCTCTGTATCCATTTATGCAGTCTGGGAAGTGGGGGCCACAAGACTCTGATAAGATCTAAGTGTCTGAATGTTCTGTGACATATTTTATGCCTTACTTTTGAAATATAATTACTTGTTAGCTGCATTTTTGATGATACCCAGAAGAATAGTGCACGTGTCTTGGCATTATTGGGTGTATGCACAAATAAACTCAGTGATAGTTTATACACTCACACACACACACACACACACACACACACACACACACACACACACACACACACACACACGAGCAATAGCAGTACGAGTTTTGCTCTTATTTCATCAAATAGCAATACATTGTGCAACACTGGAACTGCCACACCAGATCAGTGACTGCTTTGTAGTAATCATCATACAGCAGCAGGGGTAAGTTACTTTTATTTACCTCACTGAGGAGTAATGCATAGCTGTCACAGTACCCGATTTCATAGACATTTCCTGATTTTGCTTATAATTCTGCTTTGTCTTTCAAAAAAGTTTGATTTGCTGGTAAATTATTCAGGATTACAGACAGTCAATACATTCAGACATCACAGTTTTATATTTCTTATGGTCCAAAAATGCATGTTGATGGAAAAGGTGTTCTATTAACTTTTTAAATGAATTAAAGTAATATTTAAAATGTGTTCCTGATTTTGACCCTTTATTCTGCTGTTATTGTTGGCACTGCACTGAATTCTTCAGCAAAAAAGTTGTGAATTATAGTATCTGGTGTTCTGCCAGTATTTATAAAATTCCCTGAAAAAGAAAACCATCCCTATATATTGGAAGTAGAAGGTTTGCACTGACATTAGGCACTCTGGGCTACTGATCTCTCTAGTGCTTAACTTGCTCATGTTCATTATCAACTTTATCCTAACAGGGTTATATCACAACCCTGTTCACTTTAAAGTACTTAGTCAGAAAATAAATACATTTGTCTTCATTTTCCCCATCCAGCAATAGCTTCTGTGGGGCCCCCCCACAGTCAAGGATGATTAAGGCCCCTCTGCAGCCACGGGTATTGCAGGTACCTAAAGCTAACTTTGTTGTTAGTTTTAGTGAAGTGAATGTCCACAAGTAAGGTTTAACTGAGCCAGGGGCACTACGTCAGTGGTAAAATATTTAATGGAATTGTGAAGCCAGTTACTTGATAAAACACTGTTACTATAACCAGAGATATCTTTCTTTGAATTTTAAAGATACAAATCAAAATTATTACCCACCTGTTTTATTAAGTATACAAGATTGTTGTACTAGCTTTTGTTGGCTTAACAGATATGTTACAAAATATCAAGATAAGCTAACTTGCTGTGATTGGGGGCCCTCCCAGGAATAGGGGACCCCAAGTGACCGCAGGGTTCGCTGGTGCCTAAAGCCGGCTATGCCCCTAACAAAGCTCTGTGACATTGAGGTGTGATATGGTGCAATATATTCTATTATTCTGACAATAATCTTAGGTTAAATTTACCTTTTAAAGTTAAAAGAAAGATGGGCCAATAGTTATTTGGTACTAATTTATTGTTGCCTGGAATGGGGAACAGAATAACAATGGCTAATACTCAAAAACTATGAAAACAGACCCTAACTTTATACTCTTGATAAAATTCCGAAAGAGAATAATCATTTCAAGTTGGAATACTTTATTAAAAGGTGGGGTAGGAGTATCAGGATTTAGTGCTTCCACAAAGTTATTGAGACCACAGCAGCTAAAATCTGACTTCTGGAGAAACATGCATTAATTTCAGTACATTACAAAACCTAACCTTAGTCAATTTTAATTGTTGAAAAGTTTTTATAACTATATTCATTGGGATTTATCAAAGAATTAATGAATTTCTATAACTCCCAGGCAACAGCCAAAGGAGTTATTACAGCGTATAATACTATTGCTCCATTATCATCCTGTGTAGCCTGTGCAGTCTTTTCCCCAGTTCTCTCTTTTAATGGTAAACTGAAGCTCTAGGTGATGAAATATCCCTGCCCCTCCATTAAAAAACAAGATTTTCTCACCTTTGATGCATGTTTGCAACTTTAACATTTTCACTTATGTTTACACGCACTTATTTCTAGAAGAAGAAGCAGCAAATTATCACAGCACACACCCTCTCAATTACTTTTTCAACATAATTTAATTTGCCACAGTGCTACAGACATAACTTTAAGTTTTCCTCTCTCTCTTTCTTCTATTTATATTTCAGACACTTCTCTTAGCTTAATTTCAAAAAAATTCACATCTGGCAAATATAGATTTCTTTTGCATTCTAATGTCTCTCTAAGATTCATTGATCCATCCCTTAAGTTAGTTTGAAGCATTGGTATCCTTTATAAGGAAAATATCAAAATTCCATGAATGAGCCCTGGTGGAGTATCTAAGCTGTTCCACTTCTAAGAATACATTATTGTGACCTGAAAAGGTGCAAATCTAATATCTACCTCTGTAACGTCAGACAGCAGACTTCTGAAAATGAGCAGTGTATTCAGTCTAATAGTCACAGTAATAAATATATCTGCATTACTTCCATTTTTTGACTATTAAAATGTCATAAACTCTTTAAATTTTCATGAGATAAGTATTTCAGCTAAACCAAAATACTTTGGGATTAATTTATGTTAATGTAATGCAGGTTATATTATAAATAATGTATTAAAATGCTGGAGTAGTAGAGTAATATTAAATTAGAAACTGCAAAATGGTAGTTACAAAGTTTTATTTATTTCAAAACTATCTGTCATAAAGAATGAATATATACCCAATCTATTTTCTGTTACTTTCTATGAAGTCTACTTGTCAAAGTATTTAAGGAAATATTTAAAACAATCCTGAATGAAATGATAAAGCCTGTTTGGTCTATTAAATCTGTAAAATAGCTATAAACTCTTGGCAGCAAAAACAGTAAAATCACTGGGGTTAGATTATCAAAGTTTTACTGGTATTATCTGGAGCTGGGCATTAGATCAGCAGGTTTTTATCAACATTATCCCATTACCAGGTCAGAAAGACTTATTCAGGCTTTCAATTCTGTATATAAAAACTATAATGAGTCCCAACTTCATAAGAATGTTGGAATAAGACTTTCAAAAACATAGAGTGTAATCATTGTGTTCTGTTTTTTTAAGAATACATCTTAGTACATTTTAACATTCATAAATTATTTGTTGAATTATTAAAACTTGACTAAATTTATTACAATTTCAGATTTTAAAAAAATCTACTATTTTGACAACCTACAACACAATCCTAGCATTATATGTGGTAATCAAGTGGCCAGATGTCAATAGTTTCTTCTCTTAAATAACAATATTGCATCTGATTTTATTTTTTAGGAATTTTAATTCTGTTAGAGAAATATGTCAGTTATGCAGTTTACCTAGGAGATATACTGCAGTCATTTGAATAATATTGATAAATCTAAAGATGAAATTAACCATATCTCAAAAAATAGGATTTAAAGCTGTACAATTTGAGAGTCTACTTTAGCTATCATATCAAATAAATATATATCTAATACATAAAGGTTTCATTCAAAATATTACATTTAGAATATAGTGTTTCATTCATCTATCTCAGAAACTATGCTCTTTTACTTAATGAACATATTAGCTACAGAAAATGATGTATATCTCCACTGTAATATATATCATTCACTGAAATTTATTATACTCAGTTCATGACTTTCTACAGTGCCCATAAGATACTGTCTTAAAAGGTAACATATAAATGTCCCCTTCTTGTGTACTCTATAATGCCTGTAGCTCACAAAAGGCATGTATTTTGCTAATAGGAATATAACTTGTCACAAACTATAAAGAAAATGTTTTATTAATAATATTGTTAGCACTGGTTGCAACTTACATTACAGCACAATTTTAAATTTACAAGGAACCATACTTAATATGTTTTTATCAATTATCACAAAATGTGAGAAGCACATATATTAACTGGAAATTTTAGGAAGCAAGTTGATAATCTGCAATGTGCTTGGGGAATGTTGTTTTGAATATTAAACCAATAACATGGTTTATGTAACTCTAGCAGACTTATATTAGACTTCTTGCTTAAATTACTGCAAACAATTTACAATTCAAAAAGCAAGCTATATATCTTATTTTAGTAAATGCTGCACATCTCCTTTATTTGTATTTATGCTATTGTCAACAAAGCCTTGCTGGAATATCTCTTTATCTGCATATAGTTTGGCCATTTATGATTTCATACTGATTATAATGTAACTTATTTATTTGCAGCATATTAGCATTTAAAATAATAACACAAATAAATTAATAAATATGTTGATTTTAATAACACTAATAGTGAAAAAATAAAATAATAATAACAACAACAATAATAATAAATTTTGTGGGAAGAGGAAAGAAAAAAAAGAGGACTGACATTTACTTTTCTTTGTTGGACTAGAGTTGTAAAACCTTAAATTGTTTGGGACTGGCCTATTCATGATGTATAAAATATATAAATGAGGTATATATTCTGTATATTATAGCATACTTGTGTATATATATATATATATATATATATATATATATATATATATATATATATATATATATATTATGTATATGCATTAAAAGGGCAGTAATCATAGCCCTTCACTTGAACTCTTGTTGCAAACAGGTTTTGTATACTATATTTTCTACAAGACCCACACCAAATATCTGGGTGTTATCCTAATGTGCAAATTGTTCTGTATGCAGATTAGCTGTAAGAATATTTGAATATGGTAGAAAAATGAATACCATACTGAAATGTACATGCAATTCAGAAGTGATTATGTATGCAATTAAATGTTAGTGTGACTTGGTCTACACAGGTGAGACAAAAAGAAAAAATATGTCCAGAAACATATCAGAGATATAAGAAATAAAAGAAATTACACTATTGAGGTTGACAAATGTGGGAAAGGCATAATGGTAATATTAATGAATTGAAAGTTACAATTTTACAGCAGGTGGTATTGTTGTTGGGTAGAGTGGCATATGATGCTCGTGATGACCCTCCACCTCTGGGCAGTAACCAAGGAGTCTCAATCCTCACCACTGGCACCAGTGAAGGACATTCACTGGGAGGATAACAGGTACACACACAGTATCTCCAGATGCAGCTCTCTGCATTAAGCATTAAGCACAATCAAGCACAATTTCCCTTAAGAGCATACAGGGTGCACAGTCATTCTGGGGGCTGGTTCTCTCTCTCTTGAACCAGATCATCAATAAGACTCCCCACTGGCACAACTACAGAGTTGAGTTCTTATCCAGGGTTCCAAGCCACATCCTCCAACACTGTCTGTCCAACCATTGTTTCATGTCCCTGCCCAAGTAGCTGACACACACACACACACACACACACACACACACACACACACACACACACACACACACACACACACACTCAAATACACATGTGAAAGGCTGGCACAGGTTTACTAGCTATGCCCCCTTTTGCCCAAAACTATAAGGTAGTTACTGCCACCAGAAGTCCTCACCAGATACTTTAAGGCCCTTAACAAAGGCTGTCCAAATTTACTGTGTAATATTAATGTTAATACAAATGGTAGATTGACCAAGAGCAAGGCTATTAGGATTGGCCCACACAGTGTCACTAAATAAATATGCAAGTACTCTCAAAACTTAAATAGTTCTACAAAGATCAGCCACAATTAAAGGTTTAATATATATTTAATAATAAATAATAAAAGAACAAGAAAATACTAGGTATATATTCACAGTGACATCATAGTTCAAATCACAGGAAATATTTAAAATAACATTGAAGGACAGGCTCAGACAAATAAAGAAAAACAATATCTAAACTAAGCTTCACTATATTCCTGACTGACTCTAAGAGAATCACTATTCCCTACTTACTTAATAGAGCAAGGAAGATGATGTGGTGAATGGTCCTTCTAGTTGTCAGGCCCAAGACAGAATACAGAATGCCCAGTCTCACTAAGAGACTTCTCAAAATAATATCTAAAATATTGCTTCTGAGATAGCTTGCAGAATGACATCACTTCTGGCCATCTAACTTCTAGTTCCCATGCAAACCCCATTGCTGGAAGCTGTCAGGATTTAGCACCTACCTGTAAAAAATACACACACAAGGGCTTTTGCTCAGATCTGTAGCAGGTGCTGGAAGCCAAAACAATTTCATACATCCATGCTTCTGGCGTAGTAATTAGTTCACCCCAAAGACAATACAGAAAGCTTCCTAGTACAGACTTTATGTCTCTGGCTACACTGAAACCTGTGAGATAGCATCTTTATGGCCTATCCTGTAGAGTGATTTAATTTCAGATATATTTTAAAATTTGCTGGACTGAGATTAACCTTCCAGTTTCCTCGGTTAAAACATATACATTTAAAAATTACAATAGTGCATGTTACAAATACCTTTTTAACGCAAACATCTATACAAATCAGTTTGATATACACAAGACATACAGTTCTAATACATTTGTAACACAAGCATCTTGTATAAATCAGTTTGATATTTACAAATGACATATAATTATTTACAAAATTCCAGCTAGTTGTGCTGGCAGTACCTCCTATTGTCACAATGTTAAGCAACAATTGTTATATAAAGAAATAGATGTGAATTCACAAAGGTAATTATGAGGGTTATATTTTGTCATAACCTTTTTATATTCAGAAACATCCCTAACACAGTGCTTTTGCATGAAGAAGTGCAGCACACATCTGTCTGTCTCTGCAGCGGTGCTACACGCTAATGAGATAGTTCTGGAGACAGGCATATGCAAATTAGCCATGTGCTCTCTCTCTCTCTCTCTCTCTCTCTCTCTCTTTCTCTTTTTTTCTCCCTGGAATTGTCTCAGGGAATAAATCTACGTGTTGAATGATTCACAAAATCATTCAGTCATGCAGATTAGCATGGCTGCTACTTGCTCATTTTGATAATGAACATGGCCAAAAGGTAGTGTTCATCCATCATGGTATAGGTAAGTTCTGGGGAGTTTAGAGGTAACAAAAAAAGTTGTCAATTGCTGAGAGTAGGGTAAAACACTTTAAATTCTTTAATAGTCTGCAAACAAACAGTATAGGTAAGCGCTTTTGCAGTTGCCTGCTTCCTCAGACCTTAATACAAAGACAATTAATCAAGATGCATTTGTACATTATTACAGCCAATGATACCAATTTAGTTAATGAGGCAAATTCCTTTTCCTAAGAACAGGTTTTAAAGAGACGGCACTGTTCAGACCTGGAGGGGCATATGCTTTAAAATCAATTATCCACCTGAGTTCCACACATTCTGTTTCATTACTCACATCACCTTCTCTTAAATTTTCTAAGATTTTTTGTAGCACTAAGAATTTAAAACTATGGTTGTCTCCTGCTTCTAAGACATGCTTTGCCAGTGCATTAGTCAGTTTCTTATTACGTATATAATTAAGATGTTCCAGTACCCTCTCCTTCAACATACGATTAGTTTTTCCAGCATAGAAACATTCACATAGTTTACACTTAGCCATATATATACTATGTTTCTAGTGGAACAATCTGCATAGAATGTGAGTTATATAGGCTCCTTAGAACTGGAATGCATCACCATACAAACTGGCCAAATACTAGGGCAGGTTTTGCAAGCTGTACATGCATGAGTTCCCCTGCGTTGTGATACAAGATGTTCCTTGCATCTGTTCTGCTTGTAACAAAAGTTGCTGCTTCAGGTTTTTACAATTTTTCAAACTAAACCTAGGGGTAGAGTCTATTACCATGCTTATTTTAGGATCTACTAACAAGATGGGCCAGTTTCTTTTCACTACCTCACAAACTCTACTAACCCCTGCTGAATAAGTCAGATACATCCTATTCTTCACCCTCATACTAGATGTTATCCCTCTCCCTTCTTCAGTGGAAGTTTGTTCTGAATAGTATGGTCTAGTTTTTGTTCTATCCAGTTTATCAACCTCTTCCATACCCTTTATCCATGAATTACCCAGCAGGGGAAAAGGAGACATTATGGATGTTCTAGCAACAGGGACAGGTATAACATATGTGTTGTGTGTGTGTTTTGCTGTGTGCATATGCATGTATGTGTGTGTGTGTTCTAGCAACAGGGACAGGTATAACATATGTGTTGTGTGTGTGTTTTGCTGTGTGCATATGCATGTGTTTGTGTGTGGGTGTGTGTGTGTGGGAGGGTGCCTGGATGGGGTTTCTCTGTGCTTACACAATGCAGCTTCCACAGTTAACTACCAAAGAATGTGCTGATAGGGACTTTGCAGTAGTTCATAGGTTCATAGGTAGGTACTAGGCTATCTGCCCAAAGACATTTATATGCCTAGCCAGAATGTGTTGGCTTTCGCCGCCCCCTTAGATTAGTTCCCTGTGCCTCTGTCCAGCAGAGCCCCTGAAGTGATCCCCAGGGTAAACTTTCTGTTTCCCATCCACTTGTCAAGGTTCCTCTTGAAGAATGTTAGTGAGGAGGTCTGCCTAATGTAGATTGGAATCTTGTTCCAGAGCATGGGAAGTCTCTGGGACAGGAATCTATCCCTCCAGCACGTCCTATTTATTGTTGTGGTGAGGTTCAAATCCCTAGAGCGTGTGGCTCGAGAGGATATGGTTTTCTTTAGGCGGTTGGATATGGCCTTGTATGTCAGGCAGAGATCACCTCTGAGTAGGTGGTATGCAACTGAGTATAGCTGGAGTTTCTTCAGTTGAGTTGCATAGGGCATCTGTTTGAGGCCAGTGATCATCTTGATGAGGTACTTCTGTGGCCTTTTCAGCTGTTGCAGGTGTCTTGTAAGGTACATCCCAAATTGGGCGTTGTACTCTATGATGGGTCTGATGAGTGATGTGTACAAGGGCACAATGACCTCTTTTGATCTGGATGCAAACACTTTTGTGATTAGGTGGGCCACATAGAAGGATTTTATAACCACTTTGGCAATGTGATTATCAAAGGAGAGATTACTATTTATTTGGGTCCCCAGATCCCTTATTACGTCTTTCGTATTTAGGGGGCTACCTCCTATGTGCTAGTTTGTGGGTACTTTGTTTTTTCCAGAGGGGATGACTATGCACTTTTTGGCATTTAGCTTGAGGCCATGGTTTTGACACCAGGCATCTGTCTCAGTGAGACCCTTTTGGAGGATGTCTGTGTCAGCCAGAGAGTCAATTATAGCCCCTAGTTTGCAGTCATCTGCGAACTTGGTCAGTCATAGTCCTCCTGTGTTTGCCTGTACCTCTGAGAAGTATATGCCAAACAGGAGGGGTCCTAGGACAGAGCCCTGGGGAATGCCACTTGTAACCGGTTTAGAGTCAGACCTAGCTCCTGCAACTCTTACCATGTGGGTTCTGTCCATGAGCCAGTTGGCAACCCATCTCGTGATATAGGGGTTTATGTTCAAGCTGGTGAGCTTGTCTATAATACCAGAATGGGGAATGGTGTTGAAGGCTTTTGCGAGGTCTAGGTAGGCTGTGTGGACCACCTTTCCCTCATCTATAGCCTTGGTAACTGTCTCAAAGAAGTCCACCAGGTTTAGGAGGCACGATCTACCCTTAATAAAGCCAAACTGGGTAGGGTCCAGTGTTTGGAGGTTCCCAATGTCTCTGTTAATGAGATTCATGATGATGCACTCCATAGCCTTGCAGACCAAGCTAGTCAGGCTTATAGGGCGATAGTTCCCAGGGTGTGTTGTGGCTCCACATTTGTGGAGCAGAATAACCGTTGCTGTGTGCCACTCTATGGGCACATAGCCTGTGGAGAGGCTGAGTTTGAACAGTGTGTTTAGGTGAGAGGTTAGTTCTTCTTTGAGCTCATGTGGACCCAGCCTGAGACACTGTCTGGTCCCATTGATGCTGTCTTTTTGGCTTTGGAGAGGGCCGTTTTAACCTGAGTGTCTATGATTTCAGGGGCACTACATTCTTCTGGTATGGTTATGGGTCCTTTTGGGGGTAAGAGGGGAATGAAGTTTGCACTGAACCTGTCTGCCAGGATATTCGCGATATTGGTTGGTTCAGTGTATTTTGTGCCATTCTGCACTAACTCTGAGCAGATCTGAGAATTGCCACTTAGATTCTTGACATAGCTAAAGAATGCCTTGTGGTTATCTTTGGAGTCCTTGGCAATTTTTCTTTCGAAGCTAGCCTTGGATGATTTTATGAGGGATCGTGGTTTCTTACTGATACTGATCAGGGATGTCTTCCCTTGTTGGGATTTTACTCTTTTCAGTACTAGTTTCCTCCTTCTATTGTATAGCTTGTTTATGGCAGAGGTCCACCAGACTGGTTTCCTTTTCTTGGAGGAGTGAGTCTTGGTTTTGCTTGGGATAGCACGATCCATACATTCTTGTAGGTGCCTGTAGAGTGCATTAGTAAAGGATTTTGCAGCTTGGGCAGCGTTATACTTTAGCATGGGGGATTTGAAACTTTCCACCTCGGTCTTAAGTAATATGAAGTTTGCTTTTGAAAAGCTTTTCATGGGGGTTTCTTTGCCCGGGGTGGGGCAGGAATGTAGATATCCAGAGTGATTAATTTATGGTAAGATATAACCAGTGAAGGGTTGAACACCGGTGTGGAACACCGGTCGCCCATGTTGGTGATGACCAGGTCCAATATGTTGCCATCTCTGGTGGGGGTGTTGACCAGTTGATCCAGGGTATTTGAGTTTATAAATTCTAGGAAATGTTGGGCAAGAGAGTTAGTACTTGAGTAGTTCTCCCAGTTAATGTTTGGGTAATTGAAATCACCCAGTATAAGGGTGTTTGGTAGGACATTTATGTTTCCAGAAATGAGGAATGGGGGTCCTGGGACATGGTGGGTTATCTGTAGCAAGCTACAATTTGAATTGCAGTTCTGCTCATTGTTAGTTGCACATGGATGATCTCTGAAGCATCGTGCTGTGCCACTAACCTGGAGGTGAGGGTATCCTTGATGAATATGGATATGCCCCCACCTTTTGTATTTCGGTCCGGGTTTTGTGGCCAAAATGTATGGTATGAGTTGTAGCCTAGTAGTGCTGGGGTGCTCTCTGGACCCTTAAACCAGGTTTCTGTTACTGCACATATATTGATTTTCTCCATGCTGAGGAGTGCCTCGAATGCATGCATATTGAGGTTTAGACTTCTGATACTGAGTAGCATTACCCTCAGTTTTTTGTTACCTGTGCTATTTATGGCAGTGGGTTTGTCTTTTGAGCCTTGCCTAAAAAAAGGCACAATGGGGGTGGCAAGAGCCTTGGCCAGTATTCAAAAGCCTAAAGATGACAGGTGCAAGCCATCTCTAGCAAAGCAACGTGGCTTATCAAGCATGTCATCCCAGGCTGACAGACACTGGATCCCCTTTGAATGACACCAGAAGCTTAGCCAATTGTTGAAATTGATCATTTTTTCTTTATACCGTGGTATCATTCTTAGTGAGGGCAGGATGCTACTCAGGGTCAGGGTCATACCGGCCTGGACTATGTGAATCGAGAGCTCTTCCATGTATCTTTTCATGAAGTCCAGGGAGGTACGGCTCAGGTCATTTACACCAACATGGACAATGACACAGTTGTATTTGTACTTGTTCTGGAGTGACCTGAGTGCTTGTGTTATGTGGTGCATCTGGGTACCCGACAGGCAGCTAACAGTAACCTTCTCCTTGTTCAGCCTAGTGAGTGGGACGTCAGTGTGCCTGCTATAGAGTCACCTATTGCTAGTGTGATGGGTATGTTATTTTGACTTAAGGGCTGTGATTGCATGGCACACTGGTTTTGTGAAGTATGTGTTTCATGGTCTGTGTTGGGGGGGGTGGAGGTTGCTTGGATATCTGCTTTGGAGGTCTCTGTTGCTTTTGCAGATTTTTATTTAGAGCCTCCGAGTATGTTTTCGTGGATTTATGTGTGTTTTTTACCAGTGCTGGTTTCATAGGTCTATTTGAGACTGGTGGTGTGATGCAAGTAATTCCCTTCTCCTCTTGACTGTCTGGTCCAGTCTTGGGTTGAGAGACAGTAGCCTCCAGTTTAGCTGTATAATTGCATCTGTCGACTGTATTAGTGTTTGGTGGTGGGAGAAAAGGGGTGTCTGTGTACATGAGGCAGTTGTAACATTGCCTCAAAATGCCCAGATTCACCAGTTGGACTGGAGAGTACACCTGAAACTGCCCTTTGAACATGCCTGGATAGGTACAGTGAGCTGTTTTACTGATTGGCTGGTAAGGTCGAACAGAGAGCCTTGTCCTTCTCTACAGTATAGGGGGGTCTAGTGCTAAGGTTTATTAGTGCTTGCTATGAGTTTTGAGCAAGTGCCGGGCTGAGAAGTGAATGGTTTGAGTGCTTAAGTTGAAAGTTTGTCTAGTTCCAAGGGAAAAATTGAAGAGCAGACTTTGTGGAGCCGGGAATACTTATAATGTGGGTTTTATAGCAGGGAAATGAGATAGAAATTAGTCCAAAATGGCCAATAAACTACTAATTTCTGGGCTGAAACCACTCCTCCAGGGATAGATTGGCTGCTCAAAGCTCCCCTCTCTCACAGGTGAACAGAGAAACTTCCTTCTATCCAAGTAAGGTATGGGCAAACACAGAAACTTGTAACACATCCCTGAATTCAGCACTAACCTGAAAACTGGACTATACTAGCTTAGAAAGGTGGGAAAACAAGTATATTTTTTGTTTTTTGGGTTTTTGTCAGAAAATAAAGCAGATACAATCAAAAAAACACTTTAAATGCACAAACATGGCTGTCACACTTGATTATGTAGCCTACAACAGTTAAACAGGTAATTTAAACACAAAAACGACTTTGTTAAAGTGCAGGCAGTAAAATAAGTACAATATGTAGCTGAAACAAGCTTTGTAAATCACAGAAACTCTAAAATATCGGCGTTTTAGGTGGAATTAGCTAAAACATTATACTTAATCACTCCAAAGCCTCTTTTTTGTCTCTCTGCTGCTGTAGAACTCTGCAGGGCACCAGGCAGAAGCTTGCTGAGCTGTATATAAGCACAAAAACCTTGCAAATGTGGATTTTATAGCAGGGAAATGAGAGATAGAAATTATCCCAAAATGGCCAATACACTACTAATTTCTGGGCTGAAACCACTCCTCCAGGGACAGATAGGCTACTCAAAGCTCCCCTCTCTCATAATTCATAAACATTGCAATTAGCAAGTAACGAGGTCTTTCCTCATTGAGGCTAATGTGTTTATCAGTCACAAATCACAAATGGGTCCATAGTGTGTGTACCCAGGACCTTCTAAGTGTGGGTTGTACAGTCCATGCTGGGGTGTTAATGAATTCCTGCTATTCTTCATTTTATAGTCAGATACTTTAAAACTCAGAGGGTTGAATAAAGAATGTTGTTTTAAAAGTTTATGAATAATGAATGTTGTTTCAAAAGTTTATGATATGTTTTATGATTGGTTTAGTTTAAGCTATGTGACTGATTTTATTTAAAAGGGTTTTTATGGAGTGATATTTTTTATTCTGTGATGGCATTAGCTGAGGCATTAAGTTTGACATGAAATAAAATGAAATGGAGAAACACTTTGGACTTTGTTTTGTTGAGCATTATATTTACTTTTCTTGGTTGGTTAATATACATACATGCATTTACCTTCAGTTGGTCAACTAACATGAATGCTGACATCCTGAAGATAAACCATTCTACATCAAAAATGGAAATGTTGAATTCCTAGTATGCATGCACAGAGGTTGTTTCTCAGTACATACAAATATTACTTCAAAAAACAACATTAACAACATCCCCCCACACCTCACGCTAATTATATATACTAACTATGAGATTGCACAATTATCAGGGAAAGGGAATATTTCCCTAACCAACAACTGTTGATATTACATACCTGTCAGCTATCTGTATTGTCAACCAAATGTCGATTAAACAGATGTTGACCAAACTCCCTGTAAACCAAACCAATGGAAGCCATATATATATTTGCCATCCTAATCATCTAAGGCAAACTCATCACATCATCATAAATATTGTTTCATTGAGGTTTTCCCCATTTCAAAAGGGTTGTGACCCTGAAGGATTGTTATTTAAGCAGGGGCAGGACTGCAATATTCCTGTATCTACCACAGTTCTACTGGAAAATGAAGCTTAGTTTATTTTTGAGATGTTTTATCCTAAGGGACATAATAATGAATTATTAATGAGGGATGCATCTGTAAATATTTTAAATGCTTTATAAACACTGTGGTTAAACTTATGTTATTTGATTGACTGACTACTTCTCTTTCCCCTGAAAATATTAAGAAAGGTATATATTTAACTGTTTTAAACTTTGAAGACAGATAGTCAAGATGGTAGTTTGTTGCTTTAATTAATCAATAAAACTGAAGTTTAAAAAATGTGGATGGCAAGTATGGTGTAAAATAATGTTTTTCTTAAGTATATTAGTTACTCTGTAAGTGGAATTGTTTTCAAAGAGCTATGACCCCTTTATTAGATCAGGTTAACAAATATTGCCAAGAAATAATATAGAAAACAAATCCCTAATGCAAGTGTCGGCATGGTTTGGAATGTATAATGTTTGCAACTGAGATTGTGTCTCTATGGTTTATTTTCATTTATATAAATGTAATATGGCCTATGTCATACATGATAATTTAATAAAGATGTTTCTTGTTTAAAAAAATAAAAAAAAGATTACCTTGCCAAAATAAATAAATAATTCCCTGACTCGAGTTAAAACACCTGGTTGACATCATACAGATTTCTCAACTCATTTCCTTTCATAACAAGAATCAGTGACAATGTCAAAATAATAATGACTGGTTTGTAAATACTGGTACTCTTCAGTAAAAAAAAGAAAGTTTACAGAAAAATAGAATTCACATGCTTCTTTTACAATTTTAATGTGTTTCCCTTAAAATGACAGATGATGGGGCCTGTCTTGGTAGCGTGATCTGGTTTTCTTGCTTACATTCCTTCTTCCCAGAATACAGTTCAAGTCCTCTTTATATGAATCATGCTAGACCTAAGGAGGTGTTTTTTTCATGCCATTAAGATAGAATGGCAGGACTGTGAAGCACTATCATCTAAACACACCTTCTGTAATGGAGCTACTTCTATGTTTCCCTTTCTGAGCCTCATTTATGTGTCTGTCAGAACTTGTTCTATGTTATAAATAGCTGATAGCTACTTCCAGCAAAAGAAAGTAAGTAAATAGCAGGCTTCTGTAAAGGGATTTTTATGTAGTTCTAAAATAATTGACAGACCTTCCCCAACACGATCATGCTGAAGTGTAAAAACTCTCACTGCAGTAAATGATCCTTGCTGTACATTTGCAGATGACAAGTTGTAGAACTCTGAACTAAGTCTGTCTGCTACTTCCCAATGTCTTCAGTGGTAAGTATTTTTTCTTTCTCATGAATGATGCAGAATTAAAATGTGCTTTACTAGTTCCTTAATTATTTCTGTCATGTTAACCCCCCTTTTTTTCTATTTCATGTTTATTTATACTTTGGTAACCAAGGAAATGAACTGGACCCAGGATCCTTTTCAGTTATGACTCAGGTTACTTTGGCAAAGATAATAACAAGTAATAAATGCACTTAGCAATACAAAGGAAAATAAGTACTGACATAATGACATTGACAAAAATTGCATGTGTAACACATAGCCAATGCATGACGGTGAATAAGTAAAACATTAATGGTGGGATTCAATAATCTCCGTGTAGGTTCTGCACAGAGCCTACATGGAGTGTTTTTGCATACATGATACTGCTCATCGCGTAGCATCACACCATGAATACTAATGATGCACGGCGCATGTAAGTAAGGTTTCCATGGCTCACACTAGTGTTGTTTGCCATAACACCTGTACACTGAATGTGGATCACTCCACACAACCTTTAGTGCAAGAAATGTGGTCAAACGATAAACTAATGAGGGTACAAAGAATCAAAAAACAGGGACCAATTTACTTTGTGTTAGCATGCATTTTCTGAAGGACATGAAGTACAAATCAGAAATGTATGTCATCATATATTGATTCAATCTTCAGTGATTTCCCAATAAACCACAAATTTGACAAGGAACAGCCTAAAATATGATAAGAACATCTGGACATTCTGCAAAACTCTGACAGTCTCCCTTTTGTGTTTCAATTTCTTTTTTTTTTTTTTTTTTTAGGCCAGTGTTTGTGCGATGTGTCACTTGGCATAAATATGTTTGGCTGTGCTCATCTGGTTTGTGTGAAGTGCAGCAGTGCACAAACTGGAGGAATGGACCACCCAGATTGTAGACAGGACCCAGGCAGCCAGAGACATAAACCTGAAGCAGTCAATTAATAATACTGGCTATGGCACAGTAAGCAGTGTTGCACTACAACTAAAAATGAAGACTTTACAATAACTACTAATCTAGGGCATATGATGTCACTAATCCTGTATCAGCAGGTGTTAAATGCAGGTGTGGAGTGCACGTGGTCTGGGGTTCTAGTGCAGGGTATATACAAATTTTGTTTTACTGCTGTAAGACTGCAGATTATAGCAATGAAATGCAACATACAGAACTGTTTTCTCAACCTCCTTAGGAGAAATGCAGGCATGGTTCACTTGACTAGCACATTTAGAAAAGTGCCTGTATACCTAATAATCTAGAAATTGCATTGTTTGACACTGTTGTGCATTGCTTACCATTGCTCAAGCACAGTGCCCGTCAGTGCACACCCTCGCCTACTGGGTGTGATGGTAAGCAATGTGCAACATTTTCAAATGTTGCAAAACCAAAATGTGCGTGCACTCAGTAAGCACAAGACATGCAATAGGCTGGAAAACATTAGCATATAAAATGCAATTGGTGGGAAATGCTCATCATACATTGAGCTTGAGTTGTGGGAGGCATGTCAGGAGTTGCTGGAGAAGGTGTTGGCTTTTGGGCGCATAAATTGGGTGTCCAGGAGTCCAAAATTTTTGTTGGACTCCTAGTTAAGGAGCATGGGCCCTGGTTGCTGCAGTGGAACTATTCAGGCTCAGAATATAAATCTGATCCCTGGAATAGTATTGCCAGGGCTTTAACCAATGCTGCAGGTATCACTTGTGCTGGTGAGCAATGTAGACATCACTTTGATGACCTCCGGAGAAAGAAGCAGGATACCCTTGTCCATTGTATCAGGGAATTTCATATAGGGGACACCATACATATGTATAAGTATCAATTTATTTGAGTAATTATTCATAATGGTATTCTGTTATGTTCTGTTTGTTCACAGCTGCTGCAGAGTAAGCCTCAAATTTCAGGTTCCATGTTGCCCATTTGTCAAAGATGCTTGAAGCATGTGGTATGTATGCATCAAACTGTACTGTTTAAATAGTATTTTAATAATAATAATAATTTGTATAGTAATTTTGCAGCATTAAAAGTTAAGGACTGATTAGTTGATATTTAATAAAGTTGTATCAAGGTGAGCATGCATATCCCAATTATAAAAGAAACTATGCATGCCTTAGTCTGTAGCACAATGATGTCATATTCTCAAATAACAGTGAGCATGCATGTCTAAACTGTAAAAGGAAAGTATGCCTGCAATAGTCTGTAAGACAAAAGAACAGTACAGCATTTGAAAGTAGTCATTAGTTATGGGTTCAAAAACCACACTTCCCAAATATACAATACTGTTAGGTTTTCATCATTATTGAAATGTAACTTCATACCTCTATACCAGTGGCACAAATGACCTTCTGTAACCTGTAATCAGTATAGTTGAACACACATATGTGCATTATGTGCACACATCAAGGATTGGTGGCTGCAGTCTGTACTATAGTGTGCCTCTGTTACAAACTGGGTAGTCTTAAAAGTAAGGAAGAAACTTGTTAGGAGATCATAGTGTTAAAAGTAAAGTTAACAGAACACAGTCAAATAATCGTATCAATGCTTAGTATGTCACATATGAAGTTACTAATGTTCTCCCTTTTATTATCTCACCCCAACCCTTTCTCTCTCTCTCTCTTTTTCCCACAGCACAGCAGGGTAGCCTGACCCATGAGATCCATCTGCCCCCACTCAACCGCCTATAGCACCGCTGCCCAGCACATCTGGTGCACAACCTAGTAGCACTCCCTCTGCTGCCCCTGCACTACTCAGCCCCTCAGGTAGTTCTGCCCCAGAGGAGAGGTCTGTGGCTCCCTCTGGGAACAGTGGCAGAGGTGGTGAGTTTATCACCTGACAGGAACTGCAAAGTACATGCCTAAGGCAGATGAAGTGCCTGCTCCCCATCCTCATGCAGAGCACTTATAGGAGACACAGACATCAGGCATTGCAGCCAGCGGTGCAGTGAGGTGACAGTGATGACAGTCCACTGGCTGAGTACTAGATTCCAAAACAGATAAATATAAAGTAGACTGGCACCAAAACGTTCACTTTGTATGCTTCTTCAGGCAAAGTAGTCAACTATTAAAAGAGCACTTCATTTAAATAGCAAATTATAATCATGTGACATCATTTACTTAAAGGACAAGAGTGTTTATAAAGAGGTATAAAAATTTATCATTACAATTGTAAATATAATTATCATTGTAAAACATCTATCTAATTTTATTACATTTTTCTTTCAAAAAGGGTTTAATAGCTGTAGGGTAAATGCACTTTAAAATGTATAATCCACTTGGTCTCTAAAATCTCTGTACAATTTTTCAGATCACCTAATCTAATATTTTCTTGTATTGTCTTCAGAATTTAAAAATGAAATTCATGAGAAATGTCTGTTTCCTTAATATGTCTATAAAGTGCATTTCAATCTACTTGCCTTCTTATATCTGAAAGATGTTCACAGATATGCTCTTTCAACTGTCTATTAGTCTTTCCTATATACAAGTCATTGCATTGTACACACTTAGACATATAAATGATATTTCTGGTATTACAGGTGCCACTACACTTAAGATAAAATGGATTTAATTTTGCAGTATGTGTAAAAGAGGTATCAGAATAAATATACTTACAAAAAAGAAGTTATGTCTTACCATAACGTTCCATCTGTGTTGTTCATCTTCTTTCACTGATCACTGATGGGTTCGGTTCTGAGCCCTCGTTACAGAGTCAGCCTTTTTACCAAGCTCGCACCAGCCAAAAAACTCTCGAGCTAAGTTTCTACCCAGAATGCCCTTCTCCCTGTTATCTCAGATCGAGTTTGCTAGAGAAAGAGAAGTAAAGCCGAGGCCACTTCTGCGCAAATACCCTAGGACACCACTTGGACCCAAAGCATCCCCCAGGAGCCTTTGGAGGGGGGAAGGAGGGTGGGAAGTGATGAATGAAAGAAGATGAACAACACAGATGGAACATTATGGTAAGACATAACTTCTTTATCTGATGTTGTTAATCATCTTTCCATTCATCACTGATGGGACAGAATCCCAAGCTACCTTGAGGTCCATGGATGGCCCTTATGGAAGAACATTCCAGAGTACCATTGAGCCAAAGGCAGCTCTCCCTCTGGAGACCAAGTCCAATTTGTAATGACTGATAAAGGTATGAGGCTTAGCCCAACTAGCTGCTGCACTGATGTCATCCATGGAAGCCCTGGAATGGAAAGCTACAGATGCTGCCATAGATCTAGTGGCGTGAGCTTTAACTTTTGGCATAGGTTAGTTACTGAGGGAATAGATGAAACGTATGCAGTCCCTTAGCCAATTTGATAATGTAACCTTGGAAACAGCATCTCCCATTCTGGGCCCAGAAAAAGAGATGAAAAGCTGTTGAGATTTATGGACAGGTTTGGTCCTGTCTAGTTAAAATCTCATTTGCCTATATGCATCCAAGGAGTGAAGGCAGTACTCTCCTCTATTGGCAAAATTCAGAAAGAACACTGGTAGGTCAATGGTCTGGTTTATGATGAATTCAGAAACAACTTTGTGAAGGAAGAACTGATTCATCCGAAGTGATACTCTGTCTTTATGAAAGACTAGATAGGGCCTATTGATACACAATCTCTGCAGCTCCAAGACCCTCCTGGCAGATGTGATGGCTACCAAGAACAAAGATTTCCAAGACAAAAAACTTTAGGTCACACTTCACAGCAGGTTCAAAAGGTTTTTGAGTCAAAGACTGAAGGACTAAAGTGAAGTTCCATGGCTCCACGGGCTGTCTGACAGGAGGCCTGATATAAGAGGTCCCCTTGAGGAAGGCCTTGCATAGGCATAAAGAAATAAGAGGGGTGCCATCTATACCAGGTCTATAATCGGTGCCGGAGGCAGGACCAGTGCTGAAACTGGCACCGGTATCAGAGGATTTGAGATGCTCGGAGCCAAGGAAGAAGGAGCCGTAGAGGCAGATTTATGCTCTGAAGACAACTTTGGGACCTTTGATTTCACAGGCTTGCCCTGATCACCCGATGGTGAGGAATGAACAGAGAGGGACCTCTTTTTGTCTTTAGTAGGATGGGTTGAGACCTCCATCACAGAAATAGCTTCTGAAAAAGGAAACTTAAGTAACCCTTTCAGTATCAGTTTATTTTTGCGCTCATTAAGAGTGCATTGACTGAAACTCTGACAAATGTCACACGGAGGCTGCACCAAAAGGTGGGGCACTCCCAAACAGTATACGCAATCATCGTGAAAATCACTATTAGGTAACTTGCCATTACATGAAGTACAATGATTAAAACCTGAAGTACCCTTCTTATCCAACATCTTGACAGAGAGACACCACAGGTCAACAGTATAATTCAGTTAGAACAAAAGTCAAACACCATTCAAAGAAGTCACAATTTTACCAATACAGTGATATGTAGGACACAAAACACAAAAACCTTACTAAAAACCAAAGCAAACAGGTTAGACAGGAAAGAAAATGCCAGCTATTGTATGAGAGGGATACTACAAGGGTAAGGGAGGAAAGGCCGTACCAACAATGGTACTTGAAAGTTTACCAACAGTAACAATGGGTAGAGTACAGAAGAAAAAAACAAGGTCAGACAGAAGAAAACACACTAGAAATAATACTCGCTCAACAAAAAATGAAGATATCAAAACTTTTCCACACAAATATAAAATAAAGTTCCACTTAGCTGAGACCTTGTCTGAAACGCGGCTTTACGGCTATATGGCAAACGAGATTTGAGGTAACAGGGAGAAGGGCATTCTGGGTAGAAACTTAGCTCGAGAGTTTTTTGGCTGGCACGAGTTTGGTAAAAAGGCCGACTTGGTTCTGAGGGTTCGGAACTGAACCCATCAGTGATGAATGGAAAGAAGATTAACAACATCAAATCTACAGTTAAAACATTTATGAGTACCATAACAGTACTATTCATGTATTTTCTTGTTTCTTATAGCACAGTATACTTTTTAAGTTGTTTAATCATTTATATTCAAAACTTAAAAGATCTACAGTTATATCATTAAAACCTGAGATATACAGCATCATAAACCAGTGTTTTTTTATTAGTTCTTGTATCATACATGTGTTTACATCATATGGGAGAATACATCTAAAATTTGTATTATTCTGATAGTTAATACTATTAATATTTGATTCTTGTAACACAACATCTTGCTTATCTGGAAAAAGTAGGTTTAATCGATCAACACTATCCTGTATTATTTGAGACATGTACAATAACAAAAAACTCAGATACAGAATAATAAGAATGATTAAATATAATAACTAGTATATGATTAAATCTCAGAGAGTAATTACATTCAACATCATTAACATCAGTCTGCACAATCACTTCAGAGGGTAGTACCCAGTGTACTTCCACAGGACTCAAGTACAATCTTTTAACAGTCATACTAGTAAAATATTAATCTAGACTAGACCTAGTTAGGTCTAGGTCAATGTACAGTTAGGAGTAAAGACAGAAGAAAAAAAGGAGGTTAGGTGAGAGAGAGGTGTATAGTAGGGGGGTGTCAGTCAAGGAAAGTGGTTACAATGACAGATCCATGTATTATTTAGATAGTGTTTGGTAACTATTTTGAATTGATGTCTGTGACTGATGTTTCAAATATCCAGTAATAGTTTATTCCAGGACTGGGCTGGGGAGAATCTGTAAAGATTTTGCCTATTTCAGTTTTAGGCTTGTAGATTGAAAGAAGGTTTTGTTCAGAGCTATGAAGGGACATTGATGGGCAGTAGGAGAGATGTGAGAGACAATGCTGGGACAGAAGGAGGCAGATATATATAGAATGTTTTATCTGAAGCTGTCAGAGAAGTAAGTGGTGAGGAATCACTAGCCAGTTTTAACTTTTTAAGAGCAAGACAGTGGTGTGAGTGGTAGGAGTGGTCTGCAGCGAATTTAGCAACTTTGTTGTAGGTGGATTCTATTTTTGATAGGAGAGTGGTTTGGAGGTTGGTGAGGATTTGTGAGCCATAGAGTAGGCTGGGAGAAGGTAGGCATGGGATAGGGCAATTCTGGCTTTAATGGATAAGCATTTTATGTTCCTGTAAAGGAGTCCAAGTTTTTGGTGGGTTTTCTTTGTTAAGAATGTGCAGGTCAAATTTGAGATGGTCATCAATGACGACTCCAAGTAGTTTGGAATGTGATTCCACGGTAGCAGGTGTGTTATTTTGAGATGTAATTGAGAAGGAAGATTTAAGATGATTCATAGTTTTGGGAATGAAGAGCAGGAGTTTAGTCTTTTTTGGATTTAGTATTAGCTAGTTCTTGGTGAGGCAGTTTTCAACATATAATAAAGATTTCTGTGTTCTTGAATTTAAGTCTGAGAGGGTATCGGCTATGATGATTACTGTGGAGTCATCTGCGTATTGAATGAGTGATCACTGTGGGCAGGATGTAGATAACAGATTGGTAAAGATATTAAATAGTAATGGGCCAAGGAGTGATTCTTGAGGAACACCCATTTTTACAGGCAGAACAGGAGAGAGATTGCAGAAAGCCATTTAACTAGTGAACCAGGAGATAGTGGAGGAGGATAGGTTGAGTTTGAAGAGTTTGTTTAAGAGGAGGGGCTGGGAGATGGTATCAAAAGCTATACAGAGATCATGAAATAGGCATGAGAACAGTTTATTTTGGTCTCTAGCTTGGGATATTGCATCAATGAAGGAAATTAGGGCAGTGGAGGTGCTACGTTTAGGGTGAAATCCATGTTGTGTGGGGTTTAGTAGATTCTCTTGTAAGAGTTACTTAAGGATTTGCATGTGTATGTGTTTCTCCAAAATTTTAGAAAGCGGGTATAGAATTGCAATGGGCCTGAATTTGGAAAGTTCAGAGGAGTCACCTCCCTTGTGAATGGGTAAGGTGTAGAATTGTTTCCAGATTGCAGGTACTTTAGATTCAGTAATTGAATGGTTAATGAGTATAGAGATGAGAAGGGCAACACAGTTGGCTGCTTTCTGGAGAAAGAGTGGAGGAAGATCATCAATAGAAGGGGAGAAAGTCCTGCATTCCTCAATCCAATGGTCGAGGGTATTCCTCTTCCTCATCCTGAGGTTTCTGTAGTGATTCCTTCATTGTTCACCAATGCGGGTGATAACGGTATCACTGGCCAGAGCCTAGACCAAACTATTCCATGCCTCTGCCTTGTAACCAGAGCCACAAAAGTCCCTTTGCAAAAGCCTGGGCCCATGTTCATTCACTAGGAGTCCAACAAAGACTTTGGACTCCTGGATACCCCATCTTTGAGTACAGAATCTCAAAACCTCTCCAGAAATGCCTGCCATGCCTATCAGATGAAGACCAATGTAGAATGATGTCTTTCCACCAATTGCAGGTATATAGCTTAGTGGGACTGCACACTTTCTGGATTTGCAACATTTGAAAGTATAGCGCAGAGCTTACCATTGTGCAAACACTTTGCATGAGAGTGCCCGCTGTCACGAAATGTGTATGCCCAATGGCCAGTTGTATTAACTGAATGTATCCAGTTTATGTTTGTGGCTGTCTAGGTCCTGTCTGCTACCTGGGTAGCCCATTCATCCAGTTTGTGCAATACCACTCTGCACACAAATGAGATGTGCATAGCCAAAGCTGTTTGTGCTAAGCAGTGCATCACTCAAACAGTGGCCCACCAAAAATTTTAAAAAGTATAAAAAATGGAGAATTACTTGAAATGCGGAAAATTAGTCTATGACATACCTAGAAGAAACTGTTAGTACTCATGAGATATGACTACATAGATCTGGATCCCTACTCTCACTACAATGCACCATCAGAAAACAGGAGGAGGGACTTATCCATATTTGCCCCACAAATAGGGTTGCAGCAAATACATGACATAATTCCTCACACAACCAAGTGCAACTGAATGTGCACTGATATCAAGGCATGACATGTTATTTGTAAATATATTCTATGTAATATATTTGGATATAGTGCACTTAGTGATCACATAACCTGCTATGATTATTCTTTTCTGTGTTCTACCTTTTGGTGTTTCTCGGTCATTCATCAGTTTGCTGACCAGTACTCAGAGACATGCAATGTGTAAGCCAGTCTATACAATTTACCTTAAAATGTGTGAGGATGTTAACTGGCAACACTATTTTAATAAATATATGTGCTTTGCTGTGATGGTCCCATTGTTGTTCCTGAAGTTCTTACATAATTTCCAAGATGGCTGGCAGAATGAACTTATTTGGTCACCTGACTCTAGGTTTTCACAGTATCCTCCTTTGAAGCTGAGACAGGAATTTACCATAGACATGTACAACACACACCTAAATGTTTATGGCCATGCTGTGGAGCCATAAAACACTTATATTCATGTATCCATGAATTACCATATAGGTGGCAGTACACTAAACACAGAAAGTGTGATAAGAGACTTAGGTACACAGGTGGACAGTGGTCTCACCTTCGATAACCACATCACCACAACAGTCAGGAAATCCTTCTATGTGGCACACCTCATCACGAAGGGCTTTTCATCCAGAAAAAAGGAGGTCATTGTCCCACTGTACTCATCCCTCATTAGACCCATTATAGAATACAACGCCCCATTTGGTAGGTACCTCTCAAGACATCTGCACCAACTGGAAAGGCCTCAGAAATACCTCACTAAAAGAATCACAGGCCTAAAGCAGATGCCCTACGCTGACCGCCTTAAAAAACTCCAGCTATACTCTGTCGCATATCGTCTACTTAGAGGCGATCTCTGCTTAACATACAAGGCCATGTCAAACCCAGAGCTGTTGGACATGCTACACTTAAAGAAATCCCAATCCCTCAGAGCTACACACTCCAGGGATCTAAACTTTGTCATCACAATAAACAAAACATGCTGGAGGGATAGGTTCCTGACCCAGAGACTCCCCAGACTCTGGAATAGATTGCCCATACATGTCAAGCAGAGTGCCTCTTTGGACCTCTTCAAGAGGAACCTTGACGATTGGATGGGAGAAAGGAAATTCACCCCAGGGATCACGTCAGTCGCCCTGCTAGACAGGGGTCCAGAAAAGTAAATAATGTGGGAAGAAATAGCCAGGGAATTGTTATGGCTAGGCTTGTATAGGCCGTAGGGCTGATAGCCTAGTACCAACCTATGAACCTATGAACCTATAGTACTTCCCCTCTTCTTTACAGAACTATTAAACAATGGTTTCTTCCAGACCTACCATCTCCGGCCCTATTCAGCACAGCAGGGTGCCATTTTTATGGCTTAACACCTAATTTAACTTCAAGAATTTTCCAAATCTAACTGGACTGAGCTTAACTGCTTCTCTTCCAGTGTCCAACAGGACCTACTGTTGATACATTTTTTAACACTAGCAACTTTACAAACACATTTTTATTTTCAAATGCCATACAGTTCTAATACATTTGTAACATAAGCATCTGTACAAATCAGTTTGATATTCAAATGCCATACAGTTCCAATACATTTGTAACACAAGCATCTTGTACACATGAGTTTGATATTCAAATGATATCATTCTTTACTAAACTTCAGCTAGCTATGTTGGTACTAGCCCATATCATCACAGCACATACAAATGGAGTTAAGCAGCAGCAGCTCCTAACAGTCTGTCTGTGTAGACTTTCTGTGTCTGTATCTGTACTCCACTACTTTTAAATACACAGGAAAAAAACAGTATGGAGTCTATATGGTTGCTTTATAACTTGTTGAACAGCTCCACCAGATTGATTGATTAACATGCAATTCAGCTGCTTATGCTGTAATTAGCATCCCTGAAACACAGCCTAGACAGATGCACTCCATTAATAATCTACTCCATTATAAAAAGGCAAATGCGTAGCTAGTCAAACTGATGGTGAGGATACTTGCAACATGTTCAGAAAAGAAACATATTTCCAAAGCTATCTTTACAGAGCAGTATTGAACTCCTGCAGGTAAAGTCTTTTACACTGTTATATATATGCATTAGTTAGAAGTGTACTGATGACATGGCCATGTTTGTCAAGCCACTTTAGCGGTACAAATGATTGACTACACATAAAAATAGTAAGCTGTGTGATACATATGTACAAGTTTTTCAAGGGTTGGTCCTTTAAATGCATGTTTAGCATTTCAAATATGTTTTATTAGCAAAATGGTTGATGTGCCTGTTCTTTAGTGAGTGGAGTTAAGCCACAAACTAGAATGGACTGTACTTTTGGGGGGAGCACAGTTCAGTTACTGTTATGGGACATATAAGGATATGTTGCTCTTGCTAATCTCCTTGTTTTTGCATCCGGCCTGTTGTTAGTATTTCACATCTGTAGTATGTTTTATGTTTTTCCAGTGGGTACTACTGACTGCCTACCTTAACCGTTTTATCTGGTAACAGTTACTTTGTAGTTATGTGATACTTATGTGTATTATAATTCTGTTGTATTTTAGGACCGAAAATGTCACTATGGTGCAGACCCCCTCCTTCAACGAGGCAGAAAATACAATAATTGTTGATGTGCTCTTCAACATAGTGCTTTTCTTCTCGGAAGGGGTCATCCCAATATGCCAGAGATGCTGAGACTATGACAGAAGATCATTGCAAATATAAATGCCATGGGCGGCCATGGCCATTCTTATGAGCAGGTGCACCACAGGGCCACTGACATGATAACATTTGTATGGAGGCATGCAGCTGCTGTTGCCCGAGACCAGAGGGTAACCAAGGATGTCCCTGCTGAAGAACCATGTCTTACCCACAATGAGGAATTCCTGGTGAATCTTCTACACCAGGACAACTCACAGCAGAGTGGAACACAATATGTGATTGGTGTGGGTGCCCTTCCTTCTCAGTCGCAGGAACAGCTACCAGGTAGGCTTTGTTATATGACAGTTGAATACTGTTGTATAGAAAAACAACTGAAATAAAAGTTATTTCTGTGCCACATATCTTTTTTTTTGGGGGGGGGATTGAAGATTGGTACAGTGATAAGCTCAGCTTGGAGTTGTCAGCCACGTTCTTGTTGAACTAACACTTTATGCAGATTGAGAGATGTACACATAGTACCTCTTCCTTACTGTTAAATGTGATGATGTTGGCCTTACCTCTTGCATAACTTACTTCAGGACAGTCAGGAATCTAGCGATGCACGCCTCCTGCAGATGGTAAGCCAAATAAAGTTATTTCAGTACTGCAGATCAATTTCTAGAAATATAATATGTAATTTTAGGCATGTTGTGCTGTCTATAATAGCAGTACACTGTTAGTTGTTTAGCATATATTGCACCATAGTAGTGCAGGTATTAATGTATGCCTGTGTTTCTCCCTTTTTATCACAGGTGATCATGACAGAGGGAGTATAGGCCCTGTGCCACCTAATGTCAGTGTCTCAAAAGACAAGGATGATGATGGTAGCAAAACTGAGGCACAGTCAGGGGGTGCAGAGGTTGACATCCAGCCACCCTCTTCTTTTTCCCCAGACACAGCCAGTAAGTCTAGTCTTACCCAGTCCACTGAAGCCACAGATATAAGACAGGTGGAGGGCGATGACACTGAGCAGGGACGTGTGGCTACTGCAGCTTCAGTGTTTGTTGAGTGTGGCTGTAAGTGTTGGCAAGGTGCCATGCAGGAAGGTTGTTAAGAGTGCTTAGAGGGGGCCTAGTGTCCCTCCTCCACCTGGTGGCAAGTGTCTCTTCCCGTGTCACACAATATATGTTTAGTGCCATCATGGAGGCACAGGCATATTCAGAATGGCACTCCAGACAAAAGATCAGGGTTGGGGATGTGGCACAGTCTGACACACATGGCTCCATCCACCATCATTGATTCCCCGAATCAGATGAATGACATATTGGAACGAGGGATGTCTATGATGGACTGAGGGGTGTCTGTCATGGAACAAGCAGTGTCTGTGATAGAATGTCTGCTGGGAGGGGAATGACGTCCTTGTGGATGTTGGTCAGCCTTAACATCTGCTGATAGCTAATATGGCTTTTCCTGATCATGCTCCAGTAGTGGCAGTACTTCCGTTGGTCCATTGGTGAATGTGCTGTCCACACCCAGACATGGCAGGCCATGGGGTTATGGTCTTCAGCATTCCTGTGAAGGAAGCATGTCTAGCAGACATCAGTCACACTCAGGTAGCAGCACTCCATCTGACCTTGTTAGTGGAGGTGCCAGTGCAACTCCTTCTCATGGTCGGGAGTGGCAACTATGAGCTGCCACCTCTACCATGCATGGCTCACACTTGTCCAACATACCAAGATGTAGAACTAGCACTGAGCTTGGCTGTGTTCATGCAGACTCTCACACACCACTTTCACAAGGAGGACCCCTACAGACACACACACAGCCTGCCTGCTTCCCTTTCTCCTTCACCCACACTCACCAACCTTTTGTGTCAGCCTAGGCCTCCTGCCCCCCTCCCCAGCACCCTGTGCAAGTGATGATAACTGTGCCATATCCCTGTTTTCTCTATTTTGGATTCAGGGGTACAAAAGCTTTTTGTCTCATGCACAGGTTGCATAGCTACATGCGTGCCTAGTACATCTGCATTTGTGTTGTTGAACTGATAACTGTACCTGTCAGTTATATTTGCCTTACCAAATGAAACAGTGGATATCATCATCACGTCAGTACTTTCTAGTGTATTCTCTTGTAAGAGTTGTGATGTCAGGAACTGCAATATGTGTCATTACTTTATAACCTTTCTCTTTAATTTTTCCATTACATACATATGGTGCACATCATAAGACATGCCATCACATTCAGATCTCAGGATTGTATGACAGCACTGTAGTCATACTCATCAGAACAGTAATACAGTATAATGCTCTCTTTTTCATGAACCTCACCAGACACATGAAGCATCTGGACAAACCACAGGGCTTTCTCATCAAGATAACACAGGGCCTACTAACCATAAATATTGTATGTGGGTAGATTAAAAGACATGTTACTGTCATCTGTCTGGTATTGCATTAAATTGTAACTGTTATTCTAAGCCTATTACATTTGGTTTAAGCACTTGGGCTTCAGGACAGTTGTCTTACATTAAGAAGGTTTGTGGTCTACACTCTTGTGGGAGGAGACAGTAGCCTCTGCCCTTCTGAGCTGGGAATTGCTGGTTGAATCCTTATTGTGACTGTTGTTCTAAGTGTCTCTGTTATGGTTTAAGCACCTGGCCTCCAAATCAGTTATTTTACATTAGGAAGGTTTGTGGTGTAGAGTCTTGTGGCAAGGGAAGATAGTCTACACCTTTCTACACCTCTCTAAGCTGGAAATTGCTGGTTGAAGGCTTATTGTTTCTGTTATTCTGAAAGTGTCTTAGTTCTGGTTTAAGCACTTGGGTTCCAGACAACTTATTTCACACTAGGAAGGTTTTTTGTCTACACTCTTGTTAGAGTATTCTACTGAATTGCTGCTTTGTTTAAACTGTTTCTTCTTCTGTTGTGATTGTGATTGTCTGCACTTTGGATTTCTAGTACTTCTGCATTTTATAGCATAGGCTAGATTCAGGCTTGCTGAATCTAGACTGTTTGGTATTACTGGGGCACTAAAACCAGCCCTCTTACATTAAGAAGGCCTCCCGGCACCCCTGTGACAGAACTGTGCAGCCAAGAACCCATCTGGGTTGGGGATTGCTGGAATAAGGCTCACACTTGGCCTTTCCCTTTGTTTACTTTTTAAAAGAGTTTAACTTCACTTGTATTCCAGTGTTGTGTTTTGCTGGGTTTGCACTCAGTTTACCATAGCTGCTCAGAGCTTGCAAAGCTGCCCTGCAAGCAACTCAGATGTGCACTATGAAACATTGACACATTTTTGTAACCCTAGCTCTCCATAGAATAGACACAATTTTGTTAATCTTACACCAAAACATGGTCCATCTAGTTCACTCCTCACTAGTTAGTACAGTATATACCTTCCATAATGGATGGACAGTTTCCCACCATTTTTCCAGACAGCCTGATTTACATGGGCATCACGAGGCAACATAGCAATTGCCTCATGTATACTGACAGCCAGTTACTGCTAAAACAAAGTAATACAACATGTGAGAACTGTATTTATACTATGAATTTGGAATCAATTCTTTCACGTAACAAATCAGATATCAAACATGTTGTCAGCATACACAATTCACCTCTTGCACATAACAAGCTCACAGCACATAAACCCACATATGCGGAGGTATTCGCTAGAAGCCTAACTAAAGATAAAAGATCTTTCAAGTGCAAACCTATTGCACATGGTGCAGACCCAACAGAATCCAATACACATAATAATACACACAACAGTGTCTCAGCCAATAAGCTCCTCAGGCAAAACACCTCACACCAAATGTCTTACTCATAAGCAACTCCACATTGAGACACACAGATGTCCCCCTCACCAGGCTGGACAAGGAGAAGGTCACAGTCAGCATCCTGTCAGGTGCCACGGTCCGTCAGTTCATGCATGCACTTGAGTCTCTCAACAACAAGTACCGTTATGACTCTTGTCATAGTCCATGTTGCAGCAAATGACTGGAGATGCACCTCACTGTACAATATGAAGGTGCTTGCCTCCCCCATTGTGGCCTCTTTAGGCAATGTCAGAACAACAAAATTCCCAACTTAACAGAATCCACTAGAGCAAACTGAAGGTAATGCTGCTTAATGCAAGGACTGTAAATCAGAAACTGTACTCACTGGAAGAACTCCTTACCTTGGAAGATGCCCATGTCTATGCAGTCACACAGACATAGTTCAAGGCCTCAGAGAGCTTTCTGGCCATGCAAGGCTACAATGTCTTCCTCACGTTCAGACATCAAAACGAGGATGAAAGAACCAAAAGTGGAGGTGTATACATCTTCATTAAAGACAAATACACCACAAGACTGGTCAAAGAGTACAACTCCGTACTGCTACTCCAAGTCCAACTAACTGTATGTAAAACCCCCTTCCATATCATTGTTAGCTACAGGTCTCCAACCATAAACCACAAGTACCACTCTGCCTATTTGGACCTACTTGATTCACTCACTATACAGCCAAACACCTTAGTCATGTGTGATTTCAACTATCCTTTTATCGATTTGGAGTCATATATGAGCACAAACACGCTCTCCCCAAGGTTCGTAGACTTTATTAATACACATGCTGTGTAACAGATAGCCTGCACCCCCACAGGGGGCTCAAATGTCCCAGACTTAGTACTCACCAATACAGTGGTTCTCTCCACTAACCCCTGTGTGTTGGCCCCCTTAGTCAAGTTGGATCACAATTCAGTCTCGTTCACATTCACAATCATACCTGACACACCATCGAGAACAGAAATGATGAACCATTTATCCAAAGCAAACTATAGCCTACTAATCAATGCCATAAATAGTTGCAAACTCCCTGCTACCACTGTCAACAATGACTGCTATATAGAGGTATAATGAAAACACTCTCTGTGCTCCTTATGGTTCCCAAGATTTCACTTCATATATCTGTTCAATTAAATCCATAAAATACATGTATTTTGTGGATTTAATTGAATGGATATACGGAATGAACTGTTGGGAACCCTAAAGAAGACAGAGAGCGTTTTTATTTTAAATGTACAAAGTTTGCTGAACATGAACAGATCAAAACAAGGTCCTCACAGAAAACAAGCCACCCTGGTGGTCATCAAGCATACACAGGTTATACAACAAGTGGGAAAAAAAATAATGTCTAAGAACAAGAGGGACCTGACTCAGCAAAGGAAGGACACACTCCACAGCTTGAACAAGGAAATTAGCTATCTGTAAAGTCCTCCAAAGCCACCCACAAACCTAAACTAGCATCCCCAGCTCAATATAATCAGGAGGCATTCTTTAGCTATGTCAGAAATCTAAAAGTGAAGGGCCAGCTTTGTACCAAACTAGTAGTGGACAGTACCACTCATACTGATCATGAGAACATTGCCAACCTGCTACCAGACAGTTTGAGGCAAACTTCACCCCCTGTCTCCACCAGACATACCCTAAAGCATACATGTCACCAGTCCTCTACCTAGTAACAGCAAAGAGCAATTCATAACTGCACTCTCCTTGGGCAAAAAAAACAACCTCTATGAGACCGGATAACATCCCAGGCTGCTACTAAATTGTCTGAAACAGGACCTAGCGGAACCAATGGCATTCTCTTCAACCACAGTGTAAATATTGGCTTTGTGCCAGCAGAGTGGCACACAGCAACAGTAATTCCCTTGCACAAAAGGGGTTTGACAACTGACCCTGGGAACTACAAACCCCTAAGCCTCCCCAGCTATATCTGCCAGGCTATGGAGAGAATAATCATGGACATTATCAACAAAGACATAGGTGACCTTAAAACAGTTGCTCTGACACAATTTGGCTTTGTTAAATGTAGATCATGTTTATTAAAACATGGTCGAAGACTTTGAGAATGCCACCAAAGACCTGGATGAAGGCAAACCACTACATACACCTGTCTTGACTTAGCCAAGGCTTTTGGTGCAAATTCCCACTCAGGCATCATTGATAAACTCACACAGGTGGGAATTAACCCATATGTCACTAGATGGGTAGCCAACTGGATCACCACCAACAGAACACATACAGTCAAAATTGGGGATTCCAGACCATTTACCACTGGTGTACCACAAGGATTTGTGCTGACTGTTTGTAATGTATTTCTCAGATGTTCAGGGGAAAATAGATGGCCTGTGGCTTACCCTGTTCACCAATGACTGCAAACTGGGTGAAATCACTGAGTTCCCCAACAATGCTGACATACTACAAAAATGCCTTACACAGACAAAAGTCTGGTGCCAAAGCCACGGACACAAATAAATGCTAAATAATGCCTTATCATCTCTGATGGCCAAGGGGAAGTCCCTGTACATTACATTATACAAAGTATCTCTCTTAGCTGAAACTCTGTGGTGAGAGATTTGGGAACACAGTTTGATAGCACCCTTAACTGCAATCACCATGTGTCCACAGTGGTAAGGAAGGCCTTCTATTTTGCACATCTCATAAGTAAGGGCATCACATCCAGAGCTAAGGATGTTATAACTCCTCTGTATTCATCCCTCATCAGACCACTAATAGAGTACAATGCTCACTTGTGCATGTACCTCACCAGCTATCTGCAGCAGCTGGAGAGACCTCAGAGATTTCTTACCAAGCCAATTCAGGGCCTGCAACACATAATTTGCATGGACAGACTGAAGGTCCTGACAATGTACTCTGTATCTTATAGGCTGCTGAGAGGCAACTTGTGCCTGTCCTACAGACCAGTCTCAGACCCTGGCATACTAGACATTTTGCACATCCACAAGTCACATGGGACAAGATTCACTCACTCTAGGAATCTTAACCTAGCTTGCAACAATAACCGGACATGTTGGACTGACAGATATGTCTCCCAGAGACTTCCACTCCTCAGAAAAAAATTCCAAATCACCTAAAACATAGCTCCACAATGCCCTATTTTTTGTGTAACATAGCCAACTGGATGGGAGAATGTAAATTTACCCCAGGTGTGTCACCCATGTCCCTCTTGGATAAGGGCAGTCAGTGATGATCATACACTTCCACTACAAATATAGACCTTACAAGTTGGTCAATAAAGGGGCAGGGCAATGGTATAACATGGGTATGCTTATAAAGGCCCTAGGGGCGATAGCCTAGTAACCTACTATGAACCTAAGGTGTCATCTGCCTAGGCTCCAGGCCATTGTCTGATCCTGCCCTGGTTGGAAGGCTTCATATGCAATAATCTGATATATATGATTACATCAGCATTATTTGTTGAGCATGTGGAGTATATCAGCATTGTCTGTTGAGCATGTGGTGATACATCAGCATTGCCTGTTGAGCATATGATAATAACAATGTCCCACATGCTGGTGTAAAAGGATCTCTGTAATGTCACCATCTCACACACACACACACACACACACACACACACACACACACACACACACACAGTTGGCTGAAGTGAGAATAGAACACCTGCCTAAGTACACAGACTACAGAACACAGTACTATATGCAAGTGCCACAGCACAAGTCTGACTTTTACACATCTGCAGGTCAACTTATAGTGGATGACATCAGCAGTGAATGTTGGAGAGAAGAAGATGGGAGGCCTGCCTGAAATGGATGTGTAGGCAGGTGCAAGTATCAAAATACTGTCAATTTATGGAATTGGGGTGGAAACTGCAGAATTCATACCTGCTCTTCTGGCTTGACATACACACACACACATGCTCACACACAAACATATGTACACATTTGACTGAAGTGGAAACAGAACCCCTACCTATCTAAATACACACACTACAGAACACAGTACTTTATGCAAGCGTCTGACTTTTAAATGGCTGCAGGTTAATTTATGGTAGATGACATCAGCAGGCCAAGTGGGAGACAACAGGTTGGGAGGCCTGCATAGGCACATAGACTCATAGGTTCATATGAAGCCACTAGCCTAAGTGTAGAGTGTATCCTAGGTCTATAGAAGCCTACTGTGTAAAACACAAGCACCGTTTTGAGCATAGTTGGATGTTTGGGTTTAGCAGAGCAAGGTTGTCAGCACTACTGACTGGCCTCGTCCATGAGGGAGCACACAATATTATATATTACACTTTGTTTTGTGGTTTTGTGTGTGTGTGTGTGTGTGTGTGTGTGTGTGTGTGTGTGTGTGTGTGTGTGTGTGTATAAAATATTGAGCCCCCAGGATTGTAATGGTTGTGGGGAGGGGACAACAAATGTATGTATTGTGAATATATGATGTATACTTAGAATGTGCCCTGAATTTGTAATGTTTCTACATGTAGTTTTATGTCATACAAAGGAAATAGACAATAAACACTAATAAGAAAGCATCATATATACAGTTCCATAGTGCAGTGAGCAGTGAATTTGCACGATGGTTCTTAAAGTGTACATGCATGTGAGTTATGCCTGTTTGCACTTTAGTAAGGGGTGTGAAAACACAAACTGCATTCCTAACATCAGTAAAAATAATACTATATAGTATATAATGTATTTGAACCCAGGACCATGTGCATGCCAGTCCTAAACTTACACCTGCTGCCACAAGAATATCGAAGAAACAGATGTCTATGTTGCATTTAATTGCTGTAAACTGCAATGTCACAGCAGTAAAACAAAGGTTGCACACTCTGTATTAGTACCTAGTACCATCTGTACACCAGGCCGAGTTTTCACGATGTCCAAGGGCATTAACTGAATGTATCTGGTTACTGTTTTTGACCGTCTGCTTGTCTGCCACATGTCACGCAAACCCAATACACACAGCCATTACCTGCTTACTCTATTTGCACTATGCGGCATATCATGCAGAAAGTACAATGAAAAACAAGAGGAATAAGAAAGAAAATTTTAGTAATGGACACATATAAGTAAAATAAGTGTCTGCTGTCACGTGTTAAGGTACTTTCTGTATAAATCTACTACTATTTAGTTCATTACTGCACCAAGTTAAGATATACAAGGATATGTCATAATATTATTACAGAATACATTCTAGATTCAGAACTTACCTTGCAAATGCAGCAGGTGAGACAATTTTATTTCAGGCCTAGAGTTCCCTTGTGTCTACTCTCATGGGATGGGATTATGCAGGAAAAACCAGAATGTAGGTAAGATACATGCTTTATAGCTTGTTGAATAGCTCCACTGTACTGAAATCACCTGCTTATGCTGTAATTTGCAGCTATGAAAAACATCTGCTACTTTACCGAATATATAAACTCTGTTAGTGCCCACTGGTGAGTGGTGTGTACCTATGCACTGCTGTAAGCACCGATTCTGAAATACGGCGAATGCAAGGGAACTAATTACTTTTGTCTGTGCCTGTGATATCGCACAAACATACAGTTCAAAAAGTAGAGGGAAGGTTGCAGACCCTGTAGTAGAACCCAGGACTTTCTATACTCTAGCCCTACACATACACATGCTGACACAGGAATAGTTATGTGACATGCACCGTGAAACCTAACATTCATTCCTCTGTTTCCCGTGGTTGTGCTAAGCTCTGCATTGCACAAACAAGGACAGAAATTAAAAAATACATTTTAATGTAACATGGATATGATACATTTTAACAAACAATAAAGAGGATAACACAGAACATGTGAACTGTGCACTGCTTACATGCACTTTTACACTTCACAGACCTACATGTACACCTTTGTACGTGCAATCTACACATCTCACGATGTCATCATTCACTGTTGCCATGCATTCAACATGAACACTGTGGAAGTGCCAACACAAAGTGAACATCCCTACATAGTTAACAAGTTTTAGGGATTCAGCAATTCTAATGAGTTTTGACCTCTTTTTCACCTTCACCATTGTTGACAGCCCTGAATCTACATGATTAATAACGATGAAGGCAGACAAACTGAAAAAGACCCCAATGTTGTACAGTCAAGGGAGGGTATTACTCAGATGTATATATCTGCACAGAGGAATTCGGGTTTGGGATTCTGTGTTTCATGGAGTTTATACTTTTAGCTGTCTACATTAGTTACAATTACATTGTTTATTTGGGGGTGGGGGTGCAAAGCGGCATTTATGTCACAGCCCTTAATAAGGAATAGTTGCTCTTTTTAATATAATTTTCTAGCATCCAACATGTCTGGGAATGTCATAATGTTTGTGGGGTTACATGTTAGGGTCTGTTCTAGTCAAATGTATGGACAATTACTTGCGCTAGTTTCTGTGTAGATCCTTTTTGTGGCTGTATTCGGAAAACGTTTGCATACAAGGCCAACACAAGCATGGAGTCTACACAGTTACTTTACAGCTTGTTGAATTGCTCCACAATGCTGATTTCCTTCATTAACATACAGTTCATCTACTTATACTGTAATTTGTATGCCATGACATTTTCAGTGTTTGCACGTGAGTGCACTCTGCTATGTGGAATTTACTGAGTCTAAAACCTTTGGCGGCTGTGTGCTCATTGCACAGCAATGCCCACACGGTCAAAATTATTGTGCAGGCTTTACTGAATCCCCCCAAGCAACATTTACTAGAATGTATGCATTAATAATGTTTAACTCTACTATGTTAAGTTTATTATAAATAACAAATTGTATGCACCCATACTGCAAAAACACACACACGCACATATATATGCATATATATAAATATATATATATATATATATATATATATATATATATATATATAGGGTCTATACTGAATCTGCAAATGCTTAAAAAAGCGAATGCTGATTCATCGACCCTATTTGAGCGAACACTGGCAATCCTGAACACCCGTAACAGCGATTTTTTTCCAAAGGAAATGCTGGGCCGGTTTCGGGAGTTTTCCGTTTCCTCCACTGTGGTGCGATCTCAAGAGTTGGTATATTTAAGTAGGGGGGTGTGGGGGTGAAGCCCCCCACATTAAATACTGTTTTAAGTTTTTTTTTTTTTTGTTTTTTTTTTTTTGTGGAACAGCGTTTTTTTCCCTGGGAACAAAATCGTTGCTCTGAGTGTTCGGGATTGTCAGCGTTCGGTTATCAGTGAAGAATCAGCATTCACTCTTTTAAGCGTTCGCTGATTTAATATAGACCCTATATATATATATATATATATATATATATATATATATATATATATATGGTGTGTGTGTGTGTGTGTGTGTGTGTGTGTATGTGGTTATGTGGTGTGTGTATGTGTATGTATATATATATATATATATATATATATATATATATATAAGAGAGAGAGAGATATATATATATACAAGAGGATCTTACAGAAAAAAATGACTGGTGTCAAAGTCATGGCCTTAAACTCACTGCAAAAAATGTATTACCATACCTTTCAGTAAGAGTGATGTTCCTGCTATCACATCAATAACAACACCATAAGTACACACTCAGTACTGACAGACCTGGGCACACAGGTTGACAGCAACCTTATCTTTGATCACCATGTCTCCATAGTGGTAAGAAGGGCATTCTATATTGGTCATCTCATAAGTAAGGGCATTGCCTCCAAAAAAATATCCTCCCTGTAGTCTTACCTCATCAGGCCAATAATTGAGTACAATGCCCCTTTTGGTATGTACCTTTTCCACTCAGGTCCCTCAACAGCAGGTACAAATATGACTCTGTCATTGTACGTGGGTGTGAATGATCTGAGACGTACCTTCCTGGACAACATGAAAAGAGACATGGAGGAGCTCTCAGATTATGTAGCCCAGGTGGGTATGACCCTAGCCCTGAGCAGCATCCTACCATCACCCAGAATGATACTACAAGCAGAAAATGATTGATTTCAACAACTGGCTAAGTTTCTGGGGTCATTCTAAGGGGATCCAGTATCTATCTACCTGGGATGACATGACTGACAGACCTCAATGCTTTGCCAGAGATGGCTTGCATCTGTCACCCCTGAGCTTCTGGATACTGGCCAAGGCTCTTGTCACCCCTATAGTGCCTTTTTTGGGTGGTGTCCCAAAGACCAAATTACCACCATAACAGCTACTAACAAATGCAATCTGAGGGTTATGCTGCTCAACGCTAGAAGTCTAAATCTCAAAATGCACTCACTTGACTCACTCCTTAAAATGGAGAACATCGACATATGTGCTGTAACAGAGACCTGGTTCAAGGCAGCAGAAAGCACCCCTGCACTACCAGGCTATAACTCATTCCACACCTTTTGGCCCCAGATCTTGGACCGAAGCTCCAAAGGCGGTGGTGTTTCCATATTCATAAAGGATCCGCACACCTCCAGACTGGTAGCCCAACGTAATGCATCAGAGATACTTCAGGTGCAGCTAACATTGGGTAAGACAGCAACTCAGGTTGTAGCCTGCTATAGGTCCCCAACCATGTCCCAAGACTAGTTGTTCCTAAGCACCCTGGAGAATATTAGGGTCCAACCTAATACTCTCTTACTAGGCAACTTCAACTACCCATCCATTAACTGGAAAAACTACTCATGTACCAATACACTTGCCCAACGTTTCCTGGAGTTCATTAATTCCAATGCCCTGGGCCAGCTCGTTCTTACCCCCACTAGAGGTCGCAACATCCTTGACCTGGTCATTACTAACATAGGTGACTGTTTCTCTACACCAACAGTCAGCTCCTCCCTGGTTAGATCCGACCACAAACTAATCACCTTGGAAATCCACATCCCTCCCACACCCCCCTCAAAGGTAACCACCATGAAAAACTTCTCCAAAGCTAACTTTGGGCTGCTAAAAACAGAGGAGGCTAACTTCACAGCACCCATGCAAATGGAAAATAGTTGTATGACCGTCAAATTATACACCAATGCACTGTACGAACACGTACACAAATGCATGGATCTTGCCATACCCAATAGAACCAAGATGTTCTCCTCCAAAAAAAGGAAGCCAATCTGGTGGTCCCCTGCCATAAACAAACTCTACAACAGAAGAAGGAAACTGATGCGGAATAAGGTGAAGTCCCAAGACTGGAAAAACTCCCTTATCAGCCTCAACAAAAAGTTGAGATCCCTCATCAAATCCTCTAAAGCTAGCTATGAAAACAGAATTGCAGCAGATAGTAAAGACAACCACAAGGCCTTCTATAGTTATCTAAAGAATCTCCATGGCAATACCTAGATTTTCTCTGAGCTACTGCACAATGGTACCTCCTATACCGAGCCACAGATTAAGTGCCAACTTTACCCCTCCCCGCCCAAAGACCAATCACAATATCAGTAGATTGCCAGGCACCCAGTATTACTGCTGCACAGGTTAAAATAGCACTGACCAAGGCCAAGAAACTAGCTTCTATGGGACCTGACAATATCCCTGGCTGTGTTCTACTAGAACCACAGAGTGAACTGGCACCTCACCTGTGTGCCCTGTTCAATCACAGCCTCACCTCAGACTTTGTCCCTATCAAATGGCACACTGCTACAGTCATCCCTCTCCACAAAGGAGGAGCGACTACAGACCTTGGGAACTATCGCCCCATTATCCTGACGAGCCTGATATGGAAAGCTATGGAACACATCATCATGGACATAATAAACAAGGATATAGGGAATCTCCAAACTCTGGATCCCACACAGTTTGGTTTTGTGAAGGGTAGATCATGCCTGCTCAAATTGGTCGACTTCTTTGAGTCAGTCACCCGAGCTGTGGATGAAGGCAAGGTGGTTCATACAGCCTACCTTGATCTGGCCAAGGCTTTTGATACCATTCTCCACTCAGGAATCATAGAAAAACTCACTATGCTAGGCATCAACCCCTATATCACTAGGTGGGTTGCAAACTGGCTCACAGATTGAACCCACAGTGTGAAAGTAGCTGACTCCAAGTCAGACTACCGACTAGTCACAAGTGCAGTCCCACAGGGTTCAGTCCTGGGTCCTTTCCTGTTTGGTATCTACTTCTCTGAAGTCCAGGCCAACACAAATGGACTCTGGTTGACAAAGTTTGCAGATGATTGCAAGTTGGGAGCTATTATTAACTCTCCAAGTGATGTTGACATCCTACAGAATGGTCTCACTGAGACCAACAACTGGTGTCAGAACCATGGCCTTAAGCTCAATGCCAAAAAAATGTGTCATCATCCCCTTTGGGAAAAACCCAGTTCCCATGAATTTCCACATTGATTGTAGTCCACTGAGCACAGAAGGTGTTACAAGACATCTGGGAACACAGGCTGACAGCAACCTCTCTTTTGATCACCACATTGCCACTGTGGTCAGAAAGTCCTTCTATGTGACACATCTCATTACTAAGGGTTTTGCATCCAGGAAGAAAGAGGTCATTGTCTCCCTCTACTCTTCCTTCATTAGGCCAATCATCAAGTACAATGCCCCATTTGGCATGTACCTCACTAGACACCTACAACAACTGGAGAGGCCGCAAAAGTACCTCACAAAGAGGATCCTAGGCCTTCAACACTTGTCCTATATGGACAGACTCAAAAAACTCCAACTATTCTCTGTCTCATATCACCTAAATAGAGGCGATTTCTGCTTGACTAACAAAGCCATGTCTGATCCAGCACTGTTAGAAATGCTACATCTAAAGAAATCCCAATCCCTCCACATCACATGCTACAGAGACCTCAACCTCATTACCACAATTAACAGAACATGCTGGAGGGACAGGTTCATAACCCTGGACTACCCATGCTATGGAACAGACTTCCCATACATCAAGCAGAGCACCTCGCTGACCCTCTTCAAGATAAATCTTGATGAGTGGATGGGAAACAGAAAATTCAACCCGGGGATAACTCCAGTGGCTCTACTCGACAGAGGCACTGGGAACTAAGGTAGGGTGGCACTATGCCAGGGTAATCCTATGGCTAGGCTTGTAAAGGCCCCAGGCCCATTAGCCTAGTACACACCTATGACCCTATGAACCTGCAGCATTTGGAAAGACCACAAAGGTTCCACACAAGGAAAATTCAAGGTCTTCGGCATCTGTCCAATGAGGATCATCTGAAATCACTGTCACTTTACTCTGTTTCATACAGACTGCTCAGAGGTGATCTTTGTCTTGCATATAAGGCAGTCTTTGATCCCACTTTACTGGAAATGCTACATATCCGTAAGTCAAATGGTACATGGCCTTAACCTGGTATGTGACATTAACAGAACCTGCTGGAGGGACAGATTTGTCTCCCAGAGGTTACCACACGTTTGGAACACACTCCCGCTTCATGTCAAGCAGAGCACCTCATTGACCCTCTTCAAATGCAATCTGGACAATTGGATAGGTAACCATAAGTTCACCTCAGGGGTTACACCTACAGTATGTCCCGCTTAGACAGAGGTGATAGATGCTGATCGTGGAAATAAGGGTAAAACTTGGCAAGGCTTGTAAGGGCCCTAGGGTCATTAGCCTAGTACCCTCCTATGATCCTATGATATATATAAATATAACATACATGTGTACAAAAACATATGCGTGTATATGTGTGTGTGTGTGTGTGTGTGTGTGTGTGTGTGTGTGTGTATAAAACAGAGAACTAGATTATATGTCTGTGTGTATACTTCCTGTCCTTTAAAGAAAAATAAATTAATATGTAACTGTATATGTGTGTCTTCACATAAACATAAACACAAACACACACACACACACACACACACACACACACACACACACATATATATATATATATATTTACTATCTAAATGACGACCAGATATACTCTGCAGACAGAAAATCGAATGGTAGGTGTTCGATTCCCATGTTGTTGAGCCATGAACGAAAGTTCACATCAGTGAATGCTACTGTGTATTGACTAACATGAACTCAAAGTAATGTACAGAGATTGCGGTACAGTGCAGACTGGGACATTCACCCCTTTCTCACTGTAGTGTGATCTTGGAATTGGAATATATAGTTAGCAGGGGGTGTGGGGGGGTCACAGCTCCCCACAGGGGACTGCAGAGGGCTTGCCTCCCCTACAAAAATGTGAGGTGTAGGTGTTTCACTTTCACTTCACCTCCTATATGGACATCACATGCTCTATTGGGAGACAATGTCAAATCTGCTGAATTCGTTCAGCTGATTCAGCATTGTGAACTGCTGTATATTATGACTTTTGCTGTTTTCTTCGATGTTACAAATAGGATTTTGTTTTACATTTTGCTAATAAACCATTATATATATATAATATATATATATATATATATATATATATATATATATATATATATATATAATATATGTATATATATATATATATATATATAGAAGTATACCCCTCACTGGTGAGATCTGATCACAAACTAATCTCGCTGGAGGTCCTGATCCCGCCCCCACCCGAAATGAAAAAGACCACAGTAAAGAACTTCTCGAAAGCCGACTTCACACTTCTAAAGATTAGTGTGGTCTCCTTTAAGGCCCCTGAGCCGGCGGTTAACATTACTCAAACTGCTGAATCACTTACAAATGCCTTCTACCAGCACCTGCAGGGCTGCATGGTTCAGGCAATCCCAAGCAAAACAAAGACTCTTTGTACCAAAGGCAAGCGTCCAGTCTGGTGGACCCCAGCCATAAACAAACTCTACAACAAAAGGAGAAAGCTACTACAAGATAGAGCAAAATTCTTAAAAGGTAAGACACTGCTGATCACTATAAGTAAAAAGCTAAGAGCTCTCATAAAATCATCCAAAGCTAATTTTGAGAAAAAAATAGCTAAGGACTCTAAAGACAACCATAAGGCATTCTTTAGCTATGTCAGAAACCTAAGAGGAAACTCCCAGATATGCTCAGAATTAGTTCAAAATGATGTGAAGATTACTGATCCTACAGACATTGCCAACATACTGGCTGACAGGTTCAGTGCAAACTCCCCCCCCCTCCCCCCCTAAAGGAGAGATATCTATACCAAATGATTGTAGCCCCCCAAACATCTCTAACGCCTAGGTGAGAACTGCTCTCTCCAAGGCAAAGAACACAGCATCCATGGGACCTGATGGTGTCCCCGGCTGTGTGCTCCATGAACTCAATGAGGAATTAAACCCACAGTTAGGACAGCTGTTTAATCTTAGTCTCACCTCCGGATACGCACCCAGGAGTGGCGACAGCGACTGTGGTCCCACTCCACAAAGGCGGTGCCTCCACCGACCCTGGAAATTACCGTCCCATTAGCTTGACAAGCCTTATCTGCAAAGCCATGGAGAGGATCATAATGGATCTCATAAATAAAGACATAGGAATTTGCAGACTTTGGATCCAACCCAGTTTGGCTTTGTCAAAGGCAGATCATGCCTTTTAAACTTGGTTGACTTTTTTGAAACAGTCACCAAGGCCATTGATGAGGGAAAGGCAGTCCATACAGCCTACCTAGACCTGGCGAAGGCTTTCGATACAATACCTCACTCGGGTATCATTGAAATACTCATCAACTTAAATGTAAACCCATACATTACAAGATGGGTTGCAAACTGGCTGAGTGACAGAACCCACAGGGTCAGAGTTGCTGGTGCCATGTCAGACTCAAAGCCTGTCACAAGTGGTGTCCCACAGGGCTCAGTCCTGGGCCCACTCTTGTTTGGCATCTACTTTTCTGAAGTACAAGCAAACACAGGAGGGTTATGGCTGACAAAGTTTGCAGATGACTGCAAACTGGGCCAGAGTTGAAAACACATCCGACACAGATATCCTTCAGAAGGGTCTCACAGAAACAGATAACTGGTGCCAGAGCCATGGCCTTAAGTTAAATGCCAAGAAATGCATAGTCATACCCTTCGGGAAAAATAAGGTTACCCTAGCTACCATATAGGTGGCAATCCCTGAACACAGAAGAAGTTATTAGGGACCTGGGAACCCAGGTTGACAGTAGCCTTTCATTCGACACTCATATTGCTAAAGTAGTTAGGAAGACCTTCTACATTGCCCACCTTATCATGAAGGGATTCATATCTAGATCAAGGGAAGTCATAGTCTCCCTATACTCATCACTCATCAGACCAATGATCGAGTACAATGCCCCATTCGGAATGTATCTGACCCGACACTTGCAGCAGCTGGAGAGGCCACAAAAGTTCCTCACCAAAAGGATAAAGGGTCTCAAAAATCTGTCTTATGCTGCCCGACTGAAAGAACTCCAGTTATATTCAGTTGCTTACCGCTTGCTCAGCGGTGACCTATGCCTGACATACAAGGCCATGTCAAACCCAAATTTGATGAACATGCTTCATCTCAAAAAATCTAGATCCCTCAGAGCCACAAGGGCGGGAGAGTTAAACCTTGACACGGTTATTAATAGGACGTGCTGGAGGGATAGATTCATCACCCAAAGACTCCCTATGCTGTGGAACAAAATCCCGGTTTATGTGAGGCAGAGCACCTCGCTGGCCTTGTTCAAGACGAATCTTGACCAATGGATGGGAGATCGCAGATACACCCCAGGGGTTACCTCAGTGTCACTGCTCGACAGAGGCACAGCAAAATAATGGGCATAGTTTCTCCAAACTAAAGGGGTGGCGTAAGCCACAAAACTATGGGCTAGGCTTATAAATGCCCTCGGGCAGATAGCCTAGTATGAACCTATGAACCTATGAACCTATATAGATATATATATATATATATATATATATATATATATATATATATATATAGATATGGGTCTATATCAGAACACCAAATGATTAAAATCGCGAACGCCTTAAAGAGCGAAAATGCTAGACCTTGAAGTGCTTTTTTGGAGATCGCAATACAGTGAAGATTGATATATTTGCCCTTTCCTGCAATCTCAGAGTTGGAATATATATTTAGTGGAGGTGTGAGGACGCAGCCCCCCCCCCCCACAATAACAAGTTTGAGGTCCGGCATTTTCGCTCTTTAGAGCTTTCGCAATTTTAATCACTCAATGTTCTAATATAGATCCATATATATATATATATATATATATATACATATATATATATATATATATATATATATATATATATATATATATATATATATATATATATGTGTGTATATATATATATATATATATATATATATATATATATATATGGTTTACCTTTGAATGAGTGAATTGCATATAGGCGAACAGTTGTTTCCACGAACCGTAATGCCGAAATGCGGACAAACATCAAAGGATCAAATATCAAAAATGGTTTGCTGGAAAACCATTTTCGACATTTGATCCATGTGTTTGAATGGGAAAAAAATATTCGCTTATTTGCCATTCAAACACATGGTGAATCGGCATTGTGGTTTTTTGCAGCTGTACTTACGTTTAGCACGTCGCACATACGGCTTTCAAAGAAATAAAAGTAAACCATGTGTGTATATATATATATATATATATATATATATATATATGGGTTCCCTTCAGAATCTTGAACTACTGAAATCCCGAATTTCGGTAGCCCGAGACCAGAAGGGCGAAAGTGCAGAATACCGAAACCCCAGAAGCGAGAAATTCAAAATCCCAAAGTTCAAAATTTTTAATTAGTTGCGGTGTGTGAGTGGGTGGTTGGAGATGTAGGTAAGTGTTTGTGTTTTACGGGTTTTGGGTAGGTGCTTTAGTGTGTGTCTGTGTATTTTGTTAGTGTGATGTGTGTATGCGATGGGAATGTAGCTTGTGTGGTGGTGTTTTTGTGTGTTTGTCAGTGTAGTGCGACTATGGAGTTGGTATATTTAAGTGTGGGTGTGGGGGGTGCAGGGGGGCTTGCCTACCTGTTTGTATGTAGGGTTGGTGTTTGTGTATGTGAAGAGAGGTGTATGTTTGTGTTTGTGTTTGTGTCTGTGGTATGTTTAGTGTAGAAGTCGTGATTTTAAGTTTCTCGCTTCTGGGGTTTTGAGTTTATGGATTTTCGGCTTCATAGTCTTGAGATACTGAAATTCCAGATTTCAGTATTTCGAGATTATGAAGCGAATCCATATATATATATATATATATATATATATATATATATATATATATATATATACCTTGTCAGAAGTCAATTTATTTGCATCTCTAGAATTATCTGTCAAGATTATGACTTTCAAAAAAATGCTGTTTTGTTAAAACACGTTTCTTCGAAGGAATTACCCTCCATCTCTTTTTAACAATATATGTAACGAGATCTCTAGTGACAGACGCACTAAATATTTACCAATTTTACTACATGGTTTTACATCTAATACTTCAAAAACAAGTAACCTTAACAGAACCCTTAGTTTCCCATTACCTATCTCTAGGGACATGTCACAAATTAGAAATGTCATCTGGAATAACTGGGATTTATTAACTGAATCACAATTTATGTCAGCTGCTATTGTCACTGCACCTACCTTTTCATTTAAAAGAACCAAAACCATAAGAATGAGTTTAGAAAACAGAGATTTACCTTTTCTTATTAATTCTACTACTACTTCTACTTCTAACTCTCAAAATGGGATGCATTCATGTGATAAATGTGTGGTATTCCCTAACATTTTCACAGGATCTCAATACACGCTCACACATTGTAATTATACTATTAAGTTTTCAAAATATTTCTTCTGCCATTCCACAGCAGTAGTATATGCAGGTATTTGTGCATCTTGTAAAGCACTTTATGTAGGTAAAACTACAAGAAAACTTTCAGATATAATTAAAGAGCATCTAGGAGCCATCAGTGCATAGAACTTAAATAATGCCCTTGCTAATCATAGCATTTTTTGTACTTCTTTTAGTAAATTTTACTTCATAGTATTAGAACAAGTTAACTGTTTTTTTGGAGATTGGGGATTATATTTTGAACTAAGAGATATTAAATGGCAATTACTGCTTAATTCAGAAACATACCCTGGTCTGAATGAAAGTGTTAATATTAAACGCACTTTAAAATGGAAGATTTAATTCTATTTTGACGGTTCTATTTTGACAGTTGTTCTCTTTCTAAAAAATGTGTTTGCATCCATCCTTGACCTCTGACACACTTGTAAGTCACCATTTGTACAGTTACATGAATATTCATGTATCCTACATGCATATTTAGTGCTCACACTGTATATTTGTTCAATGATAAGCTAACACAAGGGAGTGTTTATTTAATATTCATGCCCCTGTCATTCATATGTATGTTCATGGTTACTGTGTTAAGATGATTGGCACAGTTTAAATATTATCTGGTTGTACTATTGGTTACTGTACTAATAAATTATAAGTAGTTCATTGTTTTTTTGTTTACATGTGACTCTAGTTACATATAATGTAAGTATTGTTGACATCCGAGGTGGTGGTGCTGCGGTAGTGTTGTCTCCTCACAGTAAGACACTGTCCGGTTCGATTCTCAGCTAGAGCGTCTTCTCCGTGGAGACATGCATGAATGGGCGTACCTTCGTTGAAGGTTGTGCATCAGGGCTGGTAACTCGGAACGTAAAAATCAACTACCAATCATTAGCGGACCAGAGTTCTGCTGTGGCGACCCCTAACCGGGAAAAGCCGAAAGACACAATATTATTGACTATAGCTTATTCTGATGAAGCTCTTCCACCTGAATAAGAGTGAAAGCTTAATCATCTATTCAGTGTCTGAGTTTTTATTTCCTTTCTACTAGCTCAGTATTAATTACTACGCCTAAAAGAAGTCTGAATTTATATAATTAAGATTCTTCTAGTGCACGGTGTTTATTATATATATATATATATATATATATATATATATATCTATAGATATATATATATACACACACACACACACACACACACACACACACACACACACACACACACACACGTGTATGTGTGAGTCTACAAAAATGTATGTAGCATGTAGAATACTATATGTGGGATGCAGTACTGTGTTTAAATACAGGTCTGACTCTGTGTGTGTGTGTGTGTGTGTGCGTGAGTGCGTGTGTGTGAGTGCATGTGTGTGTGTAGCATGTAGAATACTATATGTGCGATGCAGTACCGTGTTTAAATGCACGTCTGACTGTGTGCATGTGTGTGTGTATCTATGTGCATTTAAACACAGTTAAGTACTTCTGATTTCCTTTTCTTAATATTTTTAATGCAACTGCACATAGTAAACATACATTAAAGTAAATGAAGCTGTATGTTATGGTTGCCATCAATGGTCACATTTCCTTTGTGGACTACAAAATGCTTATGCACTCTTAACATAACTGACTCAAAGACAGTGGGAATCTCATACCATGGATCTGTGTACCAGATATACATCTCCCTCTGGGAGGATGTCACAAAAAAGCATAAAAGATCTTTTTATGAACATTGTCAGTGCACCTAGTTTCTAGAGTTGTCACTTGTCTCTTTCTGCAGTTCTGTCCTGTGTGTGTGGGGGGGGGGGTCTTGAAAATTGTAAATGTGTTGATACTTTACAAGAAAAAAATTGTTCTGACTTTTCTCTAAATGTCGCATAAATCTTTGATAATGCATTTAAGTTATCTTAACATATAAACTATTATAAATAGCCAATGTTTAAAGATTAGCATTTTGGTACTGTGTCACTGCTTATGTAAATTTGTCAGAAGAGCTGATGCTTGCCTTTAAATCCCAGACTGATCTAATTGCTTTATTTTGCTATGAAAGGGGAGTTTTAAGTTCTCCTCCTGCAATAAAAACAGTGGAAAACAGTTCCACAGCTTTCTTTCTTTTTTTACATCAGCTGCTGTGTTCCTGACATTACCAGGATTAATTGCTCATCTAAGATTGATAGCAGTACCTAACAGGGTAAACTACAGATTTAACTGTGTCTATGATATGTCAATTGCAAAATGCATATGTACACAAAGAGAAAACATCAGTAGTGAAGGTTGCAAATAAATACATCAAAAGTATTTGGCAATAGTTAAATATAAGATTAAGAAGGTAAAGTGGTTAAATGAGGCAGAGGAAGAGATGGAGAAACTAGGATGTACGGAGGGTTGGAGATTCAATGGATGAAGCTGAAATTCAGTTACAAGAGGAGGTCCAAGTAAAAGTTAGGTAGGTTTTTAGATTGTACAGAAATGTTTAATATTAATTCTCATGGCTAAGGTCTGGGTAAATAGAATTCCACAGCTTGCCCACACAAATAATGTATAAAGTGTCATCAAAGTGCTTGTTTAGTTTGACAACTTCTAGGAGGTTTTGGGTCTGAAATCTTACATCTCTGTGAGGCATATTTTTTGGAAATAAATTAGAGATGGGTTCATATAGAATGTCATTTTTTTTTAAACTGGTTAAATGTTAAAAGGTGTTTTTGCTCTAGCTAATTAGTCTGATGAACTGATTTGAAATGACAAGTTTTGGTTTTTGAAATATAATTAAGGACAGGCAATACATAACGTAATGTCAGTACTAACAAATTTTAGACTGTATTTAGTTTTGCTGTTTCTGAAAGGCAGAGTTTTGGTTTGTATAACATATCCAACATTTTGTGAGCATTTAAGGTTAAATAGTTAATATGTTTCTTGAAGGATAATTCATGATCTATGAATATACCTAACAGTTTGGCATATCAGACTTAATCACTTGGCATGTTATTTTGGGAAGTAATTGAGATTTCACTGGAGTCAAATGCAAGTAGTTTAGTTTCATTGGCATTTTATGAAATATTTGAGTATTTAAGCCAATGCTCTATGGTAATTGTTTGGCATCTACTTCTCTGAAGTACAGGCAAACACTAAGGGACTCTGGCTAACAAAGTTCGCAGATGACTGCAAACTGGGAGCCATTATTGAATCCCCAAATGATGTTGATATTCTACAAATGGGCCTTACAGAAACAGATGCTTGGTGCCAGAGCCATGGGCTCAAGCTTAATGCCAAGAAATGTATAGTTATCCCCTTTGGGAAAAACCATGTACCCAAGAATTACCACATAGGTGGCAGTACACTAAACACCAAAAGTGTGATGAGAGACTTAGGGACACAGGTGGACAGTGGTCTCACCTTCGATAACCCATATCTCCACAACAGTCAGGAAATCCTTCTATGTGGCACACCTCATCACTAAGGGCTTTTCATCCAGAAAAAAGGAGGTCATTGTCCCACTGTACTCATCCCTCATTAGACCCATTATAGAGTACAACACCCCATTTGGTATGTACCTCACAAGACATCTGCAACAGCTGGAAATGCCGCAGAAATACCTCACAAAAAGAATCACAGGCCTAAAGCAGATGCCCTATGCTGACCATCTAAAAAAACTCCAGCTATACTCTGTGGCATATCGTCTACTCAGAGGCGAGCTCTGCTTAACATACAAGGCCATGTCAAACCCTGAGCTATTGGACATGCTCCACCTAAAGAAATCCCAATCTGTCAGAGCCACATGCTCCAGGGATCTAAACTTTGTCATCACGATGAACAAAACATGGTGGAGGGATAGGTTCCTGACCCAGAGATTCCCCATACTCTGGAACAGACTGCCCATACATGTCAAGCACAACGCCTCCTTGGCCCTCTTCAAAAGGAACCTTGACAATTGGATGGGAGATAGGAAATTCACCCTGGGGATCACGTCAGTCGCCCTGCTAGACAGGGGTCCAGGGAAGTAAATATTGTGGGAAGAAATATCTGGGGAATTGTTTGGCTAGGCTTGTATAGGCCCTAGGGCCGATAGCCTAGTGCCAACCTATGAATCTAAAAGTCGTGTGGAACACCTGGATTATTGGGTAGAAAATTAGAAACTGCTTGGCACCATTTTCTCCGTGTTGTCGATTAGGCATATGATTTTTGAACAATTCTAATGCACTGTGTGATGGATACCATTTCTTACAAAGGTTGTCTAACATGTATCAAAGGTTTTAGACACTTCCAAGAGAATACCCCTTGTTTTGGATATGCTTAATTTTATTAAAGAAGGATAAAAGAACAGTTTCAGTGCTGATACCAGGTCAAAAACCATGTTGCGTAGGTCAGAAATTATTTATAAGGTGATTTTAACAAAGGTTTTTGTATATACATTTTTCAAGTGTTTTAGAGGTAGAGAATAGTATGGCAATATGTCTAAAATTACAAAGAAAATAATTTGTTCCTCCTTTATGAACAAGTATTATATAATATTGTTCCCAAAAGACTGGAACATAAAATTCACTTATGGATCTATTTATAACTAGTGCAATGGTGTAGGCTATAGTATTGGATTCAGTTTGCAGATATTCAGATGGAGGAATGTTAGGAGGCACAGAAATAGATTTTAGCTTTTGTATTAGCCTTTTTATTTGAGTGACAATTACTTGCTGAATGTACAATATACCAAGCAATTGTTTCTTGGCATGAAGTTAATGTAAGCTATGTCTGTGAAATACTTGTTGAAAGTGGAGGCAATCTATTTATCAGGTTCACTTTCTCCCCGGCCTTAAGAAGTTTGTTAATATTTGCCCCGTTTTGTTTTGGGTTATTTTGATTTGAAATAGTTATTGGTTAAAGAAATAACCCAATTTCTAGCTCTCAAAAATCAGGGATAAAACCAGAAGTCAGGGACACTCAAAATTTTAGCACTATTAACTTGAGACACCGACAAACTAAGAAAATATGAATTAATATTCATTTTTAAAGTAAAAAAGTCTAAACTCTATTTAATGGCATTATTTATTAAACGCACTTCATCACCTCTTCTTCAACACACCAGTTTTTAATATGAGGGATTTAAAGGGGCAAAGCTAACATTTGAGTCAAAATCAGGGACAATTAAGAAGTATCGTTAGAGATCTTTTTCACCATAGCCAAGCTCTGTCCCTAATTGACATTATTAGATCATTAGTTCTTTAACTTTTGTTATTAAAATAAATAAAACTACAACTCCCTGAAAGTCTCGCAGTTTTGTCCCATCTCAGGTGATACGGTTCTACAGGCGTTTAACACGTGACCGCTATCAGAACCTTATTGCAGTAACTCCAATAGATTATTATTGGTGTTACAAAAGTTGATGGAAACAATAGGCGATGAGTAATCTTACCACCAGAAACAATACTGGAAACAGTAGAGTTTTTTCCACGTTCTCAGCTTTTTTATATCCTAAGTTTTTTAACAGCAGCGTTCTATTGACACGTGACAGTGGTTCATTTTAACTTCCGTTTTTTTCCTTGTACACTTCAACGGAAGTCTAATACTGGTGTTGTTGTTTCAAAATCCCGTTCATGTGACATCGCTTACAGATTGTAAGTAACCGAAAGAGAGTAAATGAAGGGGTTCCACTAGTGAGGAGACACTGTAAGCCCCACGCATCGTAGCTCATTTGACGCAGACAACCGGAGTTGCACTCATAGAACAAGCGGTTGGTGGTCAGCTAGCTGGTTCTTCCACAAACACCCATAATGGGGTGTTGTTATAGTACAGAAGGGGAAAGCCCTGAGCAAGTAAGTTAAGGGTGGCAAGTGATTGGCTGTGTGATGAATAAAGTTTTTTTAAGAGCACTATTGACCTAAAGTTGTATAATTCATTTCCAGAGTCCTTGATCGGCTGTCAACTTAGTGCAGTGGTTCCATCTCAGTGTAGTAGTAGTAGTTAGAACTCCTGCATGTCTTTCTGTAGTTGAGCAGCATATGATTATATAATATTTTAGAATTGTTAATTTAACTTATTTGTTCATCCAATGCGTTTAAGATTTTTTTATAAGAAACGTTTACTTACTGTGACATTTGCTAAAATGATATGGGCAGCCCTCATTTTCCACTAATCGATTATAACTTGCATTTTTGCATAAATGGGATATATCCTTCTTATTAGAGTAGATGAGTTGCTACAGTGGCTTTGGGCTGTATAATGTGTTGTGCGATATTTTTATTGCAGTTTTCTACTTAATTTGCATTAATTCTCTTGAAAATACAAGGTTGTACTGAAAGCTTCACTGCTTTCCGAAACTTAGTTAAAGGGACTTTCTCGGTAAATGCGCTGGGTGGAGGTCCGTAGTTTATAAGTATAGCAGGGTTATACCTACTGTTTGCACCTGATATTTATATATTTTAAGTAAGAATGTTGTTTAGTGACTTGTATGCCCCCCGACCCACATATACACATACCCATGCTCACACACGGTGTCCCACTTAATTTGCCATTAGTATATATAGATGCTTGTCGTTTAGATGTTTTGCTGTAGTCTTTTTTTTTTTTTTTTTTGTAGTATTGATTGTTATGGTGGGCATAGTACCTCTCAACTGTTCCTGATTTTGACTCCAATTTGAGCTGTGTCCCTCTTGATCCCTTCTAAAACTAATGACCTTTGGAGAAAAAGTGGTGTCCTACCTCTTGGTGCAAGAAATCTGGACAATGCAGGACAAAATGGAGGCACAAAGTCCCAAAAATAGGGACCTATTTTAAATATTGCTCTTATAAACTTAGCAAGTTGGTAGAGTAACAGCTTGTTTTAACATACGTTTTATGTAGGATTTGCAGTCAAACTCAAATGTATGTAATTTAGTGACTTCCTCGGGTCATCCCACTAATTCACCAGGAAGCCACAAATTTTATGAGGACCAGACCAAAAATATTAGCCAAAAATCTGGACAGTTGAGAGGTATGAATGGTTAGATGGACTTATTTTGCTTCAGAAAATGTTATCCACATTCTCTTATTCTGTCAGTGATTCAAGCTAATAGGGCTAAAACTTTAAAAATGTCCCTGATTGGTTGAGGGCTGTGGTGGACATAAAGATGTTGGCAGCTTGACAGCACACTAAGCATATGCTTATGAAACAAGATAAGAATGGATTAGTTTGATACAAAGTGTGTAAATTGGTAGGAATAGATCCCTAAAGTTCTGTTAGCTTGTGACATGTATGCTTTTGTCTGTGACAAGGGTATTTGTTTTGAGCAGCTTCGCTACCTTGTTTTAACTTAGTTGCTGTACCTGTTGGCATGGATTTTAGGTTGTGTGTGTCACTTTCCTGTGCATGAAAAGACGGAGCAGAGTTATGTCATTAGAACCTCAAAATAATTGCTCAGCAGTTTTAAAACATCCCTCTGTACTTTCTCCATTGTCTGGAAGATATTCTAAGATAGCAACCCATAGCTGTGTTCAAGACAGTCGTTCCAAGTAGGATTTACATTCTTTATTGCCGTAAGTGGCCAGTTGCATATACTGTATTCTGTTCACCTATTGTTTAATTTCTATGGCTTTGCAGGTATGCCATAAGACAAAAATGGCAGTGTTGGCATTGTAACATTGTATATTTGACCAAAATAAAACTTTTACAGTTTGGTACATGAGGGTCACGCACACAATCCCTGTTCTCCAAGCTGTTTAATATTACTGCATGAGTCAAAACTTTACACCCCATGTTTCTGTCATTGTATGACGCAGCATGCCTCAATGATGTATTAACCATTTTTTCTACAAATGTCACTTCACTACCCAGACATCCTGCTTTACTGGTCACCAGGAGTATAGGTATACTGTAGAATAAGATGCACTTTGCTGTGCCGGTGGCACAGAATATACTTTGTGGGTCAGTCGATCATCTGTCTGTGCTGTCAGCAGTATTTGTCTCGTACCTTGTGTGTGGCAAGTATCTAAGCTGCCCTTTCCTCAGAATGTACTCTCTAGCTGTCTGATCATGTTTTGTTTTGTAGCTTGTGTGTTATGTGCCTAAGCTGCACTTTACAAGGGTTATTATTTGTTGCACTGTGCAGTAAACAATGGGGCACTCTGTTAAGTGTCTTGTATTATCAGCTCAGAGCTGTAAAACATTTTATTTTTGCTTTGGTGTAATGATAAAAAGTCATAGTAAGTAGAGCAGTCCAGTGATTTGAAACCACAAGACATTTTTCTCTGGCAACTTGCTAATCAGTAGCCTTCTGCAGGAATTGGCTTAAGTTGTGCTAAAACGAGTGCCATCAGCGGTTCAGTTGTGCTAAAACAAGTGCCATCAGTGGTTGCACTGTGTATGTGTGGGGGATGCTTTACTACTATGCTCTTCTGCAGCTTTTACTTTTTTCAAACCCTGCAAAGCTGACATTTTTTTTCTACCAATCAGTCTAAACTTTTTCTGAGCTGTTCTTTATCTCATGAGTCTCTTAGTGGATCATTAAGAAGATAACTCAATTCCCTTTCATTAGGGTATTTAACTTCGGGGCGGTCTGCAGTTGGAGGCTTTACCAGGCTATGCTGTAATGCACCCAGTTGTCTTGAATGTACATGTTTCATAACATAAATGCTATTGGAAGTGCGGACTTTGTTCGGGAGTGATGTTTTTTTCCTCCAAGCTTTCCCACTTTTGTGCATATAGCTTGGACAGTAGTTGGTCAGTAGTTGGTCATTTACATTTGGTGCTGTTAGTGTTTTCAATTCACATGATTTTCTGCAGGTCATTCATTATTTGTGGAGTATTATTTGCAAATATAGATATATCGCTGAGCTGTTTTAGAAATGAAGCATTTCCTTGTGCAGGTGTTCCAATGCTTATTTTTTTCTGTTACAGTAAACCCTTTTATTGTAGCCCTACTTGGTTTTGGTGTTATCATAAGCAATGCTTCGTGATGTTGCACTGTTTGGGGAGTTGGCTAGTCAGCTACTTATTTTTTGTAATATGAAGGCAGAGATTTTTGCTTTCAGGTTATGGTGATGAAATTAAAATTTATCTCCCTATACCATAGAAAAGTTGCTAACAAATATGAGGTAGTCATTTGTTACCCCGAGTGTTGCACACTGGTTTCCCTAGTGTCTGGCCTTGGCCATTTGGTGCTTTCAGTATTTGTGCATATCTGGAGTGCATTAGTTAGCAACATATGATCACTAACTTATGCTGAGCATACCCAGTCGCAAATGTGCGACCTTCAGGTTTCTCCATTAGTATTAGAAACCAATGTGGCGTAACACCTTGGAAGTGAAGATACCAGACTTGTGTGCTGATAGGTTTGCTTGTAGTTATCAAGACCAGTTGGTCACATGACTTGCTTTTGAAGTAACTTTGGACATAGAGCATACTTTTTAAAGGACATTCACTATAGCCCTATATGAAGAGCTTTTTCTGCCTAACCTTGGCTCTGATTCTTTCATACTTGGGTGCCTGGCTTCTAGGCATTTGTCATCCTGTAACAGTTTTAACACCTCCTGGCAAATTATAAGTAGTGTGCATCCATAGGCTGCACAGTTGCATGTTTCTTTTCGATTTGGACTGGCCTTTAAATATGGAACTGCAGAGCTACATTCAAAAATAGATTTTCTCCTAATATACCCCCCCCCCAAAAAAAAAAAAAAAAAAACTTGGTTGCCTGCATTTTGGTTACCTTTTCAAGCTGTAGGTAAAAGGTGGATCACTACTAATTCAGTGCCACTGCCAAGTAATGTTTGGTGACTTTTTTTGGTGCATTTGTTTTTTGAATGGAGCCAGTAATGTATTTTTCTTTTTTTTACCCTAAATTTAATTCTTGTATTTGGGAATGACTTATTGAACTTTCTGTTTCCTTCGGAAATAGGCAGATTGCCTTAGTGGGTTTACTCCTCTTCTTTAACCTTGACATATTTATTTAGTAGAGATGTTTGTGATTCTTCCTGTATGGACTTTTTTCCCCACAAACTACACAGTATCTTGGTTTGTGTACTTGAGCAGTTACTTCAGCTTCAGGGTGCAAATTTGACCTATGCCTTTTACATTCTTAATCAGTCTCCCCTTTTTAATGTGGTGGTTTCTTTAGTTTCTGTCCTAATAGTATTTCTGACCATTTTCATTGGCTCCCTATTGAAAAGCAGAGTGCTGACACACTGAAAACACAAGCAGAGAGCTAATCTGAAACATTGCTCATCTTCTTAAACCCTCTGCACCCCCAAACATAATTATACCAGCTTGGCGATCACAATACCTCTGGAGAAAATGGGATATTCTGGGGAAATGGCCATCTCAGACTTGGTATATGCAAGTCCTTTTTTTCCATTCAGTCTCCAAGTTTTGAGACTTGCTCTAGTGGTTCCTGACATTTCAGATCACCTGTCATTCCATTGCTTTGCATCAAATTTTGTTTTTCAGGTATCAAGTTTGTAGTTGCAGTAGATATTTTATTTTCAGTGTTCTGTCCATTAATAAGCTGGTGTGATACTGAGTCTCTGCAGTGAAGTATTTCTGAAGTGACTATTCTTGTAGCTTTTGCTATTTCTTGTGATATATTTTTGTACTGTTTGATAGTCCATTCCACGTGTCCTTGTTCATTACAGTCCAATGGAGTTGTTGCTCTTGAATTCCCATTCATTACAAGTCTTCTGAAGTTTTGACATTTCTGTTAAGTCATTCCCATGGCTAGAAAATCGACAAGTGCAAATTTGATTAGTACATTAATCTGTCAATTGGTTTATATTATGGAGCTTGGAATAATAATCTGCATGTAAAAGATACATGACTACTTTGTACTGAATCAGATCAGTGCTTGTTTGACTTCACAGTCAGAAATGTCTTTTTTGAGGAGCGTTCAAGTTGCCATTTGTCTGTGTTATATTGTGCACTGTATGTGGCTTAAGTCTGCACTATTTCTGTTTTTGAGGGATGTCTGCTCAGAACATCTCTCTTACTCTTTAATTGCACTTCTCAGTCTTCTGTCAAGCATCTGTTTTGTCGGTTCATTGGAAACTGCTTTGCTAGTTTGAACAGTGAGGCAGGGTAAAAGTCATTGTTTTCATTGAAGGAAAAATGAGACTGAATTTCTTATCTTCCTTATGTTTACTCAGGACAAGCCTTTCATTCTAACTTATTTCAGTATCTGTATTTCTATGTCATTGTCTGCACTCTCTGAAATAGTTCTATGTTTTTCCCATTTCTTTGTAACTTTGATAACCCATATCTTTCTTGTTCTTGAATTTTAGACCAGTGCTGTTTTCTGTAAAGTCACCTCTCCTGTACTATTATTTTTGACAGTTTACAGCAGTGCATGTTTATTCACATCATAGTATTTCTGTAGCAGTCCCTTTGACATTAGACTGTGGCCCTTGTGTTTTTTTTTTTATATTTAGTCTTTAACTTGGAATTATTGTTTGTTAATGTGTTCCATGGCTGTGTTAATCTCTTCCCATGCTCTTGTCTGCCCAACACTAACAGATTATCATTATTAAAATGGTGTAGGAATTTTAATTTGTGCAATCTAACTCTCAAAGCATTAGAACATTATCACTGAAGTGCCCAAGGAGTAAATATGATGCAGAAATGGATTTTATATTTGCATTACATGCCCAGTGCTGCTCCTCCCTTGGATGAGCAATATATTGCTGAACAAGGGCAATATGTTAGAATGCTTGGCAGTTCATCTTGACGCCAACAAAACAATTAGTGGTAAAAATCCAAATTACTTTGTAATTTTAAGATGTTTGTTCACTGACTTGATGACCAAAAAACTATAAAGTAAAAATCGGCAATTTAAAGGCATAACAACATGGTTTGTTTTGATGGTTATTCCTTTAGCCTTTCCTAAAGTGTGCATAAATTCTGTAATGTAGCTAGCATGCCTGATAGAAATGTATTGCATAATACTTGCATTACAGTCAACAGCTACCATTTTTAAAACACTATTTCCAGATGACTGCTGTGTTCTATCTGCAAGCATTTCCAGCTTTAGCCAACTTTCCTGGCTTTCAGATATGCCAGCTAATCAACTAAGCTAACTCATCTGGTGCTGACCACTGCTCATGCAAATAATTAATCTGACTCCAGTGTTGGCCATCTCAATAGAGAGCAGTGTATGTCCTTTATTGTGCTACTGAGCTTTTTAACTTGTGTGATATAAACACTGGTAAGCTTGCGTTTCGCAGTGGCGCACACCATTACAAAATCAAATTTGAACCCAAACTGAAAAATAAAAGTGCAAGCTAAGTAAAGTTACAGAAAAAAACTGCTCTGGAAGAGGTCCTTTACTTAAATTAGTAAACTTCCCAAGCATCAGTACAGTATTCTATTTTTACTAAGTCTCTAGTTTGGTTGTCACATATCTGCATGTACCTTCAACTTACTTACCTGAAAGTGGCTGTACTTTAAAGGAAATATGGTACAAGTGTTGCCCTTTAAAGGAAATATGGTACAAGTGTTGCTTACACTGACTGTTTCTTTCTTCAGCCTGCTCCGTTTGCCATCGCTAACGTTCAGGCTTATTCTGCTTTCCTACCCATCCTCGTCTATTTTTCTAGTCATCAGTCTCCTCCCATCCACATCCGCAACCAGTCTGATTACCCAAACATCTCCCCACACGTTACTACTCTGCTAAATTTCTACTTCCCCATACGTTAACTACTCTGCTAAATTTCTACTTCCCCATTGCTTTTTTTCAATCTCAAATGCATCTTTTCAAACTCAGTCCTGCATCAGTGTCAACAAACCATTTTTTATAGCACAAATGATGACCCATTCATTTAAATGCATCTTACTCATTACCAATATAATTACAAATCATACTAAAATACCACAACACCCTCCTTGTTGTAAATCTATATATTTTTGTTACTCCTACTCCTCCTCATTTAACTAATTCTACTTACAAGATGATATTCTTACTGCTGCTCCGACTATTACCTCTCATAATACCAGCCCATGTAACTTGCCATCAGAAATCTTCATTTTTAACAATTTTAAAAATAACTAATATTCATATTTTCATGTACCTAATACAGCTTGCTCTGACTTTAGTACATCTCTTTCTCTCTTTACATCACAGATTATAAATCTCTTCAAGAACTTTACTGTTAACTGGGAAACTTCCAACAAACAGCCTAGAACCAAAATTTAAATTTCACAAGCCCACATGTACCCTTGAACATCTTTATATCTGTATACCACCAACCTTAAAAGCATTTTGTAATTGCCAGATGTCCATGCCTGGATAGCTCAATACTGCCCTGATATATTCTAGTCCTAAGCGAAACATGGCTCAGTCAAGCAACTGAGGATGAGGACATTGTTTCTCCAGGATATAGTATATTTAAAACCTAGAAAAAACTGTGGTGGTATAGCCATCATCTAGTAAAAAAAAAAGCAAACCACTTGGTGCCCCTGTCTCCCGTCTCAGCACCCCAAATATTAAGCTTTCAGAGATCCTAATAACACCACTCAAACTAAATACATACAAAAGCCTGTGTATCATAGGAATATACATAACCAATTAGTAACAATATTGACACTACAAAAGAATTTCTCTCCTGTCTCCTCAAACATTTTGCAAGAAACTGCCATAATAGACTGTCTCAACATCAGTTGACTGATAAACTGATAGCATTTTTATGGGTTTCACAATCTATGGTTTCTCTTGTCTCATCTCAGTCCCTACCAGATACTAAAACTCCCTAAATATTACCAATGCTGATATTCTCCCTCATCTCAGTCCCTACCAGATACTAAAACTCCCTAAATATTACCAATGCTGATATTCTCCCAGGCGTCCTAAGTGATCATCTCCCTGTGTATGCTATAAGGGACAGCACTCCTATGTTGGTGATGGTTTGTTTTATAGTAATACTTCCAGCCTGAAAGCAGTCCGCTAGAAGGTACTACAAACTCTACACCTGGAGGAAGCCGTAGTTGTGTTTTAATGAATTTGCATGCTTCCCCTGAAACTAAAAGGATTTAAGACTAGTCCTTCTCCCTGGCTGTCTAAAGATACTAAAGGGAAAACAACAGGATAATATATGGAAAACCTGGATGAGTACAGTACTATATCCAGTCTTCATTTATACAAAGAGCTAAGAAATGCTACCAAAAGCAAGATCAGAATGAATAAAAGAACTGCCATACTAGGTTGCAGATTGAGAAGCAAAGAAACCATAAATCATCTCCTAAATCCAGATCGGTCATTACAGCCCACCCTGTGTTTAGCTAACCAATTCAGCACTCATTTTATACAAATGGCTACCTTTCTTATTAACACTCCACCTGCCACTCTTCTCCCATAAAGTGCAAGTTCTTTACCTTCCAGCTAGTACCTACTGCTATGATCAAGAAGCTATTCCTTAGTTTACAATCCTGGACCCAGATGAAATATCAGCTTAATATAATCTACTAGCAGCAGAAGCCATATCCTTCCCAGTGTCAGTCCTAACAAATAGGTAAGGAAGGATGTGCTCCTGCACTTTCGAAAAAAAATCATACATCTTGCCTCTGCATTGTCCTCTGTGCAATGAGATTTACCTCTGTCAAGAATACTACTGTATAAAAATGTGTTTGTAGAGAAGTTCTCAACTTTTTGTTAACAGACTGCAATCTTCTTACCCCAACCTTGCATGGCTTCTGCCCGCACCACAGCACTACAACTGCACTTCTAAATTTTACCATTACAGTCAGAGTAGGAATAATGGTGACTCAGTGTCAGCAATATTCTTGGATCTGTCCAAGGCATTTGATACCGTATCCCATCAGAAACTATTACTTAAAGTATCTTCATTAAGCCTAGTTTCGTTGTCGTCATTATGGTTTCACACCTTCTTCTACAACAGGATGCAGGCAGTCGGATGGGAAAACAACATCACCTTTCTCCCTGGGCTCCCAACTGAAGAGGCATCTGTTTGCCCAGTCAGACTGTCATGGTAAAGGCAATAGATATGATATAAATAAATAAATACATTTCTAGTCTCCATTCATTAAAAGGTGCCTTCAGATGTCCACAGTTACAGTTGAAAAGTCAGTCTTGCTTTTAGTACAATGACCATTGCAGATGACAGATTATTCTAATATACAACCATCACTGTAAGTTATATTTCTCAGTTTCCTATACTCGCACAAACAAAAGCAAGACAAGCGATGCACAGTGAAAGCGTTTTTTTTTTTTTTTTTTTTTTTTTTTTTAATTTTCCAAATGTCGGTGCCTGTCTTATAACATTTTCTTTTTCCCCACACTGTCTTCACAAAACTATACTCTTACATTTTGCAACTCTCTCACTACTTCATCTTCTGTACCACTTGCATCCAAGCAGTAAATCAAGAAAATATTCTTAGCATTTGTACTTGCTTATACAGTGATCACTATTGTTTTTGAGCATTTTTAAAGCATTTATTTAATTTTGTGGCAAAAATCATTTGTCTGTTGGCTTTGCTAGTTCTGTGTGCCTCAAAATCTCCTTGTGGAAGGTGAAATGGCCAATGATTTTAGTTGTTTAATCTGCACTTGAGCTGCTTTTACATTGAGAAATTCCAGGGTCATATATCTTGTGGTTGAAGGTGTTTTTACTTGGTCTTTTTGAGTTGGGAAGCACTTCAGGAAGCTCAAATTGTGGTTGGGCATAGGAGTCCGTTTTTCATCTGCTATAAATCAAAGACAAGTTTCTATGGAGCTGCCCACTGGGGAGTGATTGTTAATAATGCTGTGTATAGTAGCAAATGCCTAGACATTAAAATTTCCTTATAATGGTAGGATTGAGCAGCATTCTTCCTTCAAGGATGATGCCACAGTATAAACATAAATGATTTTTAATAACTGGCTTAATTTCTAGTGTCACTGCAGGGGAATCCAGTATCTGTCTGCATGGGAGGACATGGTGAGGACCATGTTGCTTTGTCAAGGATGGGCTACACCTGTCCTCCTTAGGCTTTTGGATATTGGCTAAATCTTTATCCAGCCCTTGGGGTCTTTTTTAGGCAGTACTAAAAAGACAAAACTATTAGCAAGTTACCATAGATAAGGACCTTCATTATATCATGGCTAGTTGTAGGTAATCACCTACCTCCCTAGAGTCTCACAGTTCTTACCTAAACCTACTAGAGGTGATTTTTAACTACCCCTCAATAGACTGGGAAACGTACACTACTACAAACTCATGGACACAATGTTTCCTGGACTTTATTTGTTAACATGCACACCCCAGTTGGAGTGCATACTCTCTAACAAGAGGATCAAACATACTGGATCTGGTACTAACCAGCATGGGCGAGTGTTGCTCCTTCCCATGTCATGTCCTCACTAGTGAAGTTCGGTCACAAAAGCTGTCTCAGTTGAAGTAAAATACTGGATCTGGTACTAACCAGCATGGGCGAGTGTTGCTCCTTCCCATGTCATGTCCTCACTAGTGAAGTTCGGTCACAAAGCTGTCTCATTTGAAGTAAAAATCAACCCAAAAATTCCAGCTAAACAATTTAACAGTTAGGAACAATTCAGGGGGAAAAAACACATCTTGTTAAGTGACAGTTTGTCAAAATTCAAGGTTCCCCCAACCTTAAGAGAACTGCTACCAGTGCAGAATTATTCAAAGTCCCTGTAAATGTGAATAGCTGCATAGAGCCTGCTGTACCTACATGAAATATACTCAAAACACAAAACACATTGGTGGAATCCTCACCTTAACAAGGTATATAATCAAACTAGTGGCCAAAATCCGAAAGAGCAATTCCCTTAAAGACAAGTGCTCTGTTATACAACTAAACAAACTAAGAGGTCTGATCAAGTCCACCAAGACTAACTACAAGGTCAGGGTAGTCCCACAGGCTAAGGACAGTCGGCCTGCAGCAGTGTCCAGAACCTTAGAGGTATCACACAGCAGTGTGCTGAATTGGTGGTGAACGGTTCCACCTTCACTAATCTGGATGATATAATAAATCTGCTGCTGATACATTCAGCTCAAACTTCACCCCCCCCCCCCCCCCAGCTCCACCAGTTGAAATTCAGTCCAACATACTTCCTTTAGTTTATCAGCAGGGATTAGGTACTGGCAACACTTGCTAAAGCCAAGAACACTGCCTCCATGGATTTGACTTCATCCCTGGTTTCCCCTCTTGGAACAGTGTAAAACACAACATATCAAGACCATCTGAGGCACTCTTCAACTATAATATTGAAACAGACTATGTTCCCAGTGAATGTAGAACTGCAACAGTCATTCCCCTCCACAAAGGCAGACCATCAGCTGACCTAGGGAATTACACAGCCATCATTCTAACAAGCCTAATTTGCAAACCCGTGGAATGAATTGTCATGAAAATAAGAACATTAGTAACCTACACAACCAGACCCTTCCCAATTTGGCTTTAAGGGAAGGTCATGCTTACGTAACCTGGTAGATGCCTTTTGAGAGGGTCACCAAGGCAATGGATGACTGTAAAACTGCATACTGAATAAACTGACCTGGCTAAGGTATTTGATACATCACCCCATTCAGGCATCGTTGACCAACTTTCTGCATTGTGTACATCCTTGCTTAACTTGCTGGTTGGCTCACAGACAGAAACCAAGAAGTCAGAAACAGTAAGATCCCCTCCACCAAGAGACCATTCACCAGTGGAGTACCCCAGGGCTCCATGCTGGACCTGTTGCTGTTTGGCATCTACTTCTCGAAAGCCAAGACTAATGTTAAAGGCCTCTGGCTCACCCAAGTTCCCAGATGATTGTGCATTGGGATCTGTAATGACTGGTGCCAAACCCATGGCCTAAAACTCATTGCTAAAAAAGGCATTATAATGCCTTTTGGGAAAACTGTCCAATCCAAGTTAATTACTCCAGAAATAAACGCACCACTGGGGCTTCTGGAACTCCACACAATTTTATTGTATTAAACGTTATGCACTTTCATCAAACAAAAGTTGACATTATCAGAACAAGGAACACAATTTTATCCTACAACCATCTGTTTCTCAACAAACGTGGCAGCAGTAAGACATAAAGCCTACTCTCTCTGTCTTACCACTGCCACGTTTGTAGAGAAACGGACGGTTGTAGGATAAAATTGTGTTCCTTGTTCCGATGAAGTCAACTTTTGTTTGATGAAAGAGCTTAACGTTTAATACAATAAAATTGTGTGGAGTTCCAGAAGCCCTGGTGGTGCGTTTTTTCTTTTGGGTTATTCTTAACACACCATTGCAACACGTTTTGGTTTACTCTAGCAATAAAACACCCACAGAGTTGACCCAATAGTAAGGGATCTGGGGAAAATATGTAGACGTCAGACTGGCCTTTGACCAACATGTAGCTAAGATAATAAAATAATTTTGCTCCCAATTTACATTTAGGGTATGGCATCCAGGTCCAAGGAAGATGATGTATTCTACTCAGCCCTTATCAGACCTATCATTGAATATAGTGCCTGCTTTTGAGTGTATCTAATTGGGCACTTGCAACAGTTAGAACACCAACAGAGGTTTCTCACTAGGAGAATTCAGGGCATGAATACCCTGTCCTACACTGGTCACTTAGTCGGTCTCCGAATTTGGTCTCCTGCTGAGGGGAGATCTTTGTCTAGCTTACAGGGTTTCCTCAGACCTAGCCCTGATGGATCTGTTGCACATGCCCAAAACAAAAGCACCAAAAACACTAGATCAAGGGATCCAGACTTTGGTTCAGACAGAAACAGAATGTGCTGGAGAGACATGTATGTTTCCTGGCACTGTGAAATAGGCTCCCCATCCATGTGAAGCAAGGTTAATCCCTGACCCTATTCAAACAACACCACCTCAGTTGGATGGGAAGTCATAAATTTGCCCCCTGTCTGGCCCCACATGTCCCTTATGTATAGAGGTCATCAATAAGAAGAATGTTATCTTAACACCCCCACCACAAATCCTTAGTTACCCTACTGATATGTACTTCCTCCTGTATACGCACACTGATAGTCAGGGATGCAAATAGTTTGGGGTGCACAGCTAGGCTTGTAAGGGCCCTGGTGGTTATTGGCCTAGGAACAACCTGTTTAATCTTTGAATGTTGTATTACTTTTTGATTTTTACGTTATGTTTATCTTACTTTACACAACAGTTGTATACAAACATAATCTCTTTAAAATCTTGTTTTATGTTAAACATAAAATACCCCAGCTGAGACTGAAATTGGTCATTTGTAATCAGTGATTCATCTTGCTTAACAAATTTAAAAGAAAAATAAATGATAAACTTATGTTTACAATACATTCCAAGCCTTCACTTGCTTGTAAATCAACACTTTGGAACGTGTGTGGTACTGATAATGAATGGAAGTTTGAGGAATGAGCCCTTTCCTAATGGGAGTATTTAAATGCTCATAGTTTTGGAGCTTTCCTGTTTTGGCTTGTGTGCCATAATCTCTAGTCTACATTTAGTAATGAGAGGAACTTCTGATAGTCTTTGCTTAGCTAATATTATTTCTTTAGTTGTAGGTAGTGGGTGACACCATATTTTTGTTCAGATCATGAATATTAGTACAAGTACAAATTTTGCTTTGCTTTAACAGTAGCAATACTATTCGCCCATTATTTTGATGACAGTTGCTGTGTACTGACACTTCAGTTTTTTTTTTTTACTTTAGTTCCTTCTCACTTTAGCTCTGGAGAACTCCTGGTACTTGCTATGCCAGTGGAATATATTCCAAAGAACAGTCCCAACATATGAGGCAAAAATGTGGACACTTAAGATGTATGTCTAGGTGATGGCTGAGATTCTCTTTATCTGGTGTTCACATGTCCATATTTGGTATAGGTGTTGGTCTCAATCAGCTGATTTTAAAACTTTCCTAGACTCGCTGTCCCCTCTCCTTTCCATCATACAGCAAGCATACTTCTGTCCAGTTTGTTCTCGCCTTATGAATGCAAATGAGTAAGAAGTGCTGTCTGAGGCAGCCTGATTAATAAAAAGCATTCTGCACTTGCTCACTTCTGTTTTTATAATCTTTTCAGTCCTTCGGTCTTCCACCCGTCTGGGGAAAACATTTTTACCCCGCCCCTTTCATCACTGAGCTCCAGGCTCAAATACTCATGACCTAGTTTTCCTGCTGACTGGCAGATGAGATACTTTTATCTGCTTGGGTTTGTAAGATGATAGTTGACAATCAGTGTGTAAAAGGTTCAGCACCACCACTAAGTGGCAGTACCATACCTAGCTTCTTTAGAAAAGAAATGTCATTCTTATTCCATTTCCTGTATGCCTACAAAAATGTATCTTGGCAGTCTGACTTCATGCTATGGGTTGTAAAAGATATGTTGCCCAGCTAGCCTTGGTGGAATAACTATCCTAACCAGTGCAGTCCGGCTTCAAAATCTTTGCAAAAGATTCTAGTGATATTGACTGGGAGTCTTTCACACTTCTATTATAATGATGATTGAGCCCTTTACTCCTCCTCGGGCTTCAGGCCAGTTATTTTACATTAAGAGGGTTCGTGGTCTGCACTCTTGTGGGAGGCGAGGCTGGACTCTGCCCTTCTGAGCTGGGAATTTCTGGTTAAAGGCTTATAGTGCCTGCATATTTGAACTGCTTCTTACTGAAATTGGTACACCTTGTTTGCTGTAGCATAGACTAGATCCAGGCCTGCTGAATCTAGCTTTGTTTGTATGCTTGTTATTTGTTTGCTTGTTATTTCCCTGAAATGCTAATTCCACCTAAAACACGTTTTTTTCAGCACTTCTGTGGATCCCTAGTGATATCTGCATTGCTTACTGTACTTATTTCCTTGTTTCACTAGAATGAAAGTTACTATTTGTCGTTTTTGCATTAAGTTACCTGGCACTTGCTCACTAAAGCAATTATATAAGTTGGCACTAAAAAATTAAAAGCACTACACCCTCACAAACTCCCCTTGAGTACCTTGTTCCCCATTGGCCCTTTTTTTTCAATTATAAATGAATTCCCAATACTATTCTAGCATGTCCAAAGGTCCGTTGTCAATCTCCTCTCCGGTCCAGCTGGTGAATCTGGGAATCTTGAGGCAATGTTACAACTGCTTCATGTACACAGACAACCCTCTCCTCCTCCCAACAAATTCCAACACATGTGAGAGATGCAACCATATAGCCAAACTGGAGGCTAAGCTCTCTCAACTCAGTACTAGCATAACCAGTCAGGAGGAAAAGGAAACCACAGTCACTACATTTCCAGTCTCACATAGACCTACCACAACAGCAAACCAAACACATAAACACACAAACACATAAACACACAAAAACATACTCGGAGGCTCTAAATAAAAATCTGCCTAAGCAGCAGAGACCTCCAAAGCAGACACCCAAGCAACCACTACCCCAGAACAAAACGCGTGCAACACATAGCTCACAAAGCCAGTGTGCCGAACAGTCACAGCCCTTAAGGATAAACAACACACCTGATACACTTGTAATAGGTGACTCTATCGTCAGGCACACTGACGTCCCGCTCACCAGGCTGAACAAGGAGAAGGTCACGGTGAGCTGCCTGTCGGGCGCTAGGATCCGCCACATAACACAAGCACTCGGGTCACTCCAAGGCAAGTACAAATATGACTCTGTCATTGTCCATGCTGGTGTGAATGACCTGAGACGTACCTCCCTGGACTACATGAAAAGAGACATAGAGGAGCTCTCTGAGCATGTAGCCCAGGCCGGTATGACCCTGACCTTGAGTAGCATCTTACCCTCACCAAGAATGATGCCACAATATGAAGACAAGATGATCATTTCAACAATTGGCTTAAGTATTGGTGTCATTCAAAGGGGATCCAATGCCTGTCAGCCTGGGATGACATGCTCGACAAGCCACGATGCTTCGCTAGGGATGGCTTGCACCTGTCACCCCTGGGCTTGCGGATATTGGCAAAGGGTCTTGCTATCCCCATAGTGCCTTTTTTAGGCAAGGCTCAAAAGACAAACCCACCTCCATAGGTATCACAAGGGATAAGAAACTAAGAGTAGTGCTACTCAACGCCAGAAGTCTAAACCTCAAGATACATGCACTCAAAAGTCTCCTTAGTATGGAGCATCGATATCTGTGCAGTAACAGAAACCTGGTTCAAGGCTCCCGAGAGCACCCCAGCACTACCAGGTTATACCTCATACCATGCTTTTCGGCCCCAAAACTTGGACCGAACCACAAAAGGAGGGGGAGTATCAATATTCGTCAAAGATACCCACACCTCCACGTTGGTGGCACAGCATGAAGCAACCGAGACTATCCATGTGCAACTAACAGTGGGTAAAACTGCCTTCCAGTTTATAGCCTGCTACAGACCACCCTCCCAAACCCATGAACTCCACTCGGCCTTCCTGAGAACACTGGAAAATATGAAGGTCTCTCCAAACACCATTATATTGGGCGACTTCAACTACCCAAACGTAGACTGGGAGCATTACTCTAGCTCCAACACCCTAGCCCAAAGGTTCCTAGAATTTATAAACTCAGATGCTATGGAACAACTTGTTACCACTTCCACAAGAGGGGAAAAAATACTGGACCTGATCATTACCAACATGGGGACTCTATGCTCCAGACCAGAAGTGTGTCCCTCACTGGTAAGATCAGACCATAAACTAATCTCACTGGATATTCACATCCCGACCCCACCCCCTGCCCAGAAAACCAGAGTGAAAAACTTCTCTAAAGCAAATTTCACACTCCTCAAAACCGAGGTGAAATCCTTCAAAGCCCCCGGGCCTGTGGAAAATACAGCCCAGACCACAGAATCCTTTATAAACGCATTCTATGAACACCTTCAGGAATGCATGGATCATGCAATCCCAAATAAAACCAAGACCCAATCCTCCAAAGGCAGACGTCCTGTCTGGTGGACCCTAGCCATAAACAAACTATACAGTAGAAGGAGGAAGCTACTACAGGATCGAACAAAATCCCAAAAGGGAAGGCATCTCTGATCGGTATTAGCAAAAAACTACGGGCACTCATAAAATCCTCTAAGGCCAGCTTCGAGAGAAATTGCACAGGACACACAGGATAATCACAAGGCTTTCTTTAGTTGTTAGGAACCTGGGTGGGAATTCCCAGATATGCTCAGAATTGGTCCAAAATGACAAAAAATACACCAAACCCACAGACGTTGCCAACATCCTAGCTGACAGGTTCAGAGCAACCCCCCCCCCCCACCAAAAGGGCAAATATCTATCTCAGCAGAGTGCTGCCCCCCTGACATCTCAGATGCTCAGGTAAGAGCCGCCCTCTCCAAAGCAAAAAACACAGCATCAATGGGACCAGACGGTGTGCCAGGCTGCGTCCTACATAAACTCCAAGAAGAGCTAAACCCAAACATAAAACTACTGTTCAATCTCAGCCTTATTACTGGATATGTTCCCAAAGAGTGGCGTACAGCAACGGTGATCCCTCTCCACCAAGGTGGTGCCTCAACGGATCCTGGAAACTATCGCCCCATAAGCCTGACTAGCTTGGTCTGCAAAGCTAAGGATCATCATGGATCTTATAAATAAAGATATTGGGGACCTACAGACACTGGATCCTACCCAGTTTGACTTTAAGGGCAGATCCTGCCTCTTAAACCTGGTCAGTTTCTTTGAAACAGTCACCAAGGTCATTGAGGGGAAGGTGGCCCACACAGCCTACCTGGACCTCGCAAAAGCCTTCGATACAATACCCCACTCGGGCATTATAGATAAGCTCACTAGCTTAAATATAAACCCCTATGTCACTAGATGGGTTGCAAACTGGCTCAAGGACGGAACCCACATGGTTAGAATTGCTGGAGCCATGTCAGACTCCAAACCAGTTACAAGTGGCATCCCACAAGGCTCAGTCCTGGGACCTCTCTTGTTCGGTATATATTTCTCAGAGGTACAGGCCAACACAGAAGGACTGTGGCTGACCAAGTTCACAGATGACTGCAAACTGGGCGCCATAATCGACTCTCCAGCCGACACAAGCATCCTCCAAAAGGGCCTCATAGAAACAGACAACTGGTGCCAGAGCCATGGCCTCAAGCTAAACGCCAAAAAGTGTATAGTCATCCCCTTTGGCAAAAACAAAGTGCCCACAAATTACCACACAAGTGGTAATCCATTAAGTATGGAAGAAGTAATTAGGGACCTGGGGACCCAAGTTGATAGCAATCTCTCATTTGACAACCACGTGGCCAAAGTGGTTAGAAAAACAACCCACCTAATCATGAAGGGATTTACATCTAGATCAGGGGAGGTCATCCTGCCTCTTTACTCATCCCTCATCAGGCCCATAATTGAGTACAATGCCCCTTTTGGGATGTACCTTACCAGACACCTGCAGCAACTGGAAAGACCCCAAAAGTACCTCACCAAAAGGATCAAAGGGCTCAAACAGATGCCATATGCTGCCCGGTTAAAGAAACTCCAGTTCTACTCAGTGGCATACTGCCTGCTCAGAGGCGATCTGTGCCTGACGTATAAAGCCATGTCCAACCCGGAATTAATGGACATGCTGTACCTCAGAAAATCCATATCCCATCGAGCTACGCTCGAGAGACTTGAACCTCAGCACTGAAATAAATAGGACAAGCTGGAGGGATAGATTCATAACCCAGAGGCTCCCTTCACTCTGGAATAAAATCCCAGTCCAGGTTAGGCAGAGTCCCTCATTGACTCTCTCTTCAAGAGGAATCTTGATGAGTGGATGGGGGATTGTAGGTTTACCCCAGGTATCACTTCTGTGTCACTGTTAGACAGAGGCACAGTATACTAACCTCGAAAAAGGGCATAGCAAAATTAATTTAAAATGGGTGGCGAAAGCCAAACACACTCTGGCTAGGCTTATAAATGCCCTAGGGCAGATAGCCTAGTATGAACCTATAAGAGGTGCAGTGTTCAGGTACACCGAGTTTTAGACCTGCAAACCTTCTTCCTTTGTGAGAGTGTCTGCTACCTTCCTATTTATTTATGATGATTGGGGATTATGCATTGAGACTTTTCTTTGTTGAAGAACAGATGCTGTATGGCCATTTGAGAGAATGTTCATGTAGAGGCATCCACCTCTTGGAACCTTGGCAGCCTTATGGCTCACGTGGCTTTATAGTACCATGGAATGAGTTACTGGAACAGCAGGCTTCAACATTGCTGTTAATTAGTGGTCATGGCTTTGATTAAACCAGTTCACTGTACACACAAGGACAACCTTTTCAGGTCCTTTCTTTTATATCTGCTTGACCCAGAAGTTAGGGATTACCTTCAAGAAAAGGCAAAAAGGCATTCCCTTCCAGCTGTGGGAGTAAAGAATTATCATCATCTACAGAGTATCTTTTCCAAGGATGGAGAAGAGGCAGTGTTGAATGTTCTGGCATGGTCCACAGCAGATGCAACATAAGGGTTCTTGGAATGCATTTCTCTCCAAGCTGGATTCCAGCAAGGTTGTGAATCCAGAGTTTGGGGCCAGGTGCATTCCCCAAGTTAACTATAATCATTCCTGGCATGGACAGCAGCAGTCCTGACTTCAGCAACTCAGTGGAATGTTCTGTCCCCACATCACCCTATCAAAGATTTCCAGGGACAAGTCAAGGAGATTGTACCTAATGACTTCCTTTCTATTTCAAAGCAACCTACAGATCCATTCTAACCTTGCCGTACTTCACCCATACGGAAACTTGACTTATGCTTGCATCATAGTTCTCACTATGAACCTCGCTGCAGACAGCTTTTCATCGTTCACACCAGAATGTACATTTAGAACTTAGAGAAGTAGAGGTGTTTTGCTTCGTGTAATCTTTTTTTTTTTTATAGAATTATACAGACTATTATTCCAAATGTCCTGATATTGATCACTTTTACCTTAGCGTAAGCTGTATGTGTTATATCCTGCATAGAATGTAGCAACCAGCCAGTTTCCAAAGCATCATGGCACCTTCCACGTCCCCAGAGTATTAGACAGCTCAAGCTAAGCTGCCAAAAAGACTAGTTTGGGTGCCAGGCTGTCCATAGCTTTCCTGCTGCTGAAGAGATCAGTCCTCTCCAAGATACCGAGGCTTGACTGTTTGTTTGCTTGTGCTGTTCCATTGCTGAGCAGATAAGTTCACTTTGGGGGGATCTTTCACATAATTATTTCTAATGTTTTAATTTAGTTTCGTGTATAGGGAAAGTACATTTTTAAGCTAGCAATACGTGATCTGATGTCCATTTTCATTTTTTTTTTCTCAATGTGTGGGTTCAGGTTTGATCCCTCAGAACACACTCAGCCACTTTTATAGCTCGTGGGAACCAAAAACTCTCAGGCTCAGTCTTTGCCCATAATGCACTAATCACATTACCTCAGATCTCATTTCTGACCTTGAGTCAGATGTGGTTTCCAGTCTCTTGAGATAAGTGAATTATAGTTTATTTGTAGCTTTTTCTTGCTTATTCTATCCTTCCCCTTTTCCTTTCATACAAAAGTATTCTAGATAGTATCCCTAGTATCTTTTTTTTCCCCCTCTTTTCATCTATTAGTGTAGTCCTTACTATCTATCATCCCTGATGGTCAACTCCGTCCTAATCCCTTCCTTATTTGTAAAGTTAAAAAAAAAAAGGTAAAGTTTTTTTTTGTTTGCTATTTTTTTTCTTTTTTCTTTTTCTGCATGAGTGTCTGCTACATTCTCTCTTTTTGGGTGTTCTGTGTGTAGGAACAGCTTGCTTCAAAATAGCAGCTAAAGAAAAGCCTTCTGGGTTTAAACACTGAAGTATGGGCATAAAATCCCATACTCTGATTCTCACTCGCTCTGTTTATATTATCTGAGCAAGCTTCACTTGCAGGAAGATTGCTCAATTTACCACTCCTTCAGCCACAGAGCATTGGTTGAAAGGAAAAAGTAAGTTGGTTATTAAAGGTCTTCCCTCCTTGTTTGGGGATGCTATATCTGGAGCATCACCACCAGTCAAGTCAAAATCGAAAAGTAAATCTGTTCACCCCAGTCCAGCTTCTTCGTCTTCATTGAGAATGTCAGAGAAGGCCAAGAAGAAGAGTTCTTTGGCGTTGCCCTCCCTTGTGGTACCAAGCACCAAGATATCAAAATTCTCTGTTCCAAAACGCTTTTTCAGAACCTAAAACAAAATTGACCAAACTCTTGGACCCGACAGATTAATCTGAACTGAAGACATTGGTACCGGTTAGCCAAGAACCACTTTCTCTTTTCTTGCAAACTTCCTTGGAACCAACATAATCTGGTATGGAGTTCCTCTGTGTTCCAAAGACTCATTATTCCCCTATTATTGATCCCTTTTCTGACAGGTTGCCATCTCCCTTTTTGAAAATGCGCATGTCTCCATCTGTTGTCTTGGCATGTTATTCCAAGAGCCTTACAGAAGATGACGTGGAGAGGTTGGTGAGGAAGATTCTTTGGGTTCAAGGTGTGACAGGGGCCCCCTTGGTTCCCACCCCCATGGGTCAGGGACTACTTCAGTCAACTTCCCCTCCCTTTCTTCCTCCTAACTTCTCTGGAAGTTTGAGTCCTTGGTTCAGAGCCACCCATTAACAACGGTGTCTGTTCCAAAGATGCCCTTGTCTTCAGCACAGACTTTTGCTATGAGTTCTTTATGGCTCAGTTGGAGCTAGAGAGTTGTTGGAGCTGTAGATTGCCTGTTGGCTCCGAGGGGTTCAGATCGGTTCCATTTTTTTTTTTCCAGAGCCTTCCCTGTGCTTTGGCACAGATAAAACTCAGCCCCAGCTTCGGCCTCGGGGGAGCTCTCATCAGTGCAGGAGGGGACTGCAGTTCCGAGGTCTCCCTCTTTGGTTCTGGGGTCACTCTTGTCCATCGGTGGTTTTGCCTTTGAGGCTATGAAGATGGCCATGACTACTTTAGTCACCCCCCCCCCCCCAGGAACCACTATCCCTGTCACATTTGTGCTTAGAGCGTCAGCAGGGACAGAGGATTCCTAAACCTCAGTTTACCTAACAAGGTACCCCTTCTTCTGAAACCTCCCCAGATCACCCCGCTGAGGAGATCCCTAGGAATAAGCTGTGTAAGAGAGAACATTTGGAATCCCGGAAAAGTCCATTATGCAAGATGTGGATTTCGTAGAAAGTGAAGGGTCCCCCAGATCACTCTTTGATGTCTACTTTGGAGACATCTTAGAAATTCTTAAACAGAGGGGTGATTGGAAGTCCATTAACCATTCAGCTAAGGAGTTTGTGTACCTGCAGGCTTTCAGTACCTGCCCATCTACCTTCTGGGTGTCTTCACCCACCGATGCCATTATTGAGTTGATCTCTCAGTGGGTGTGGAAGGCCTGACACCATTGAGCTGATCCCCCCCCCCCCCCCAAGAGATCAAAGTTGTCACGGCCCCGGAGGGTAAACCTTTTTGGACCAAGGGATTGTCTGTGGATGGCATGGTGGTAACAGCAGTCATGAAAAAGGAACTAGCAGAGGAGAGTTCCTGTTGTCCATCCTCCCAAAAAGTCTTAGATGATGGATAAGATGATGGATAGATTTGTGTCATCTACCTTTGCTCTATGGTCCTGGCGTACCTTACTAGATTGCAGAGGGACATGATCAAAGCACTTTTATATTCCCTCTAAGGAGCTGTTTCTGAGGAGGTTCGTAACTTAGTTCACAGTTGGCCCCACTAAACTCCATGTCCAGTTCTTCCATGAGGCTCATTTCACCTTAAGCCGAAGGAACTACTTGAGGAGTGGGGTCAGACGTTTCCATAAGGAGGCATGCCTGGCTGTGCCTATGTGACTTTGCGGAGCCCTTCAAGTCTTTGTTCATTAATGCTTCCTTTGATGGCTCATCCTTGTTTGGCCCTACAGTTATGGAAACATTGACCAGGTGTGAGGAAGATGGTAAAACCCTTTCTGCCATGAGCGTACATTTTTGCACTCCGCAGAGGCAATTTGCCAGGAATCGGAGCAGTAGTGAGGGTGGTTCAGAAAATCTGTAGGGTTTACCTAGGGACACGCATGATGGCGGTTCCCCTAGGAGCAGAGAGGGGAATTTCAATGGAAGACGCTGACCTCCCAGCAGAAGGGGCCTCCAGAATTAGGGTTTCAGAGTAACAAACTCTTCCAGCACTCCTGAAAAGAGGCCCGATTTATTCCCCTCTGGAGGTACTCTGGGGTCGCTTATCCCTACACCAGAGAGGCTGGCTACAAATTACTTAAGATACTTGGGTGCAGAGGATCATTTCTAGAGGTTATGATACCATTTTCCCTTCCCCCTCCCTCATCAAAGACATTTCCAGACATCCCACCAAGTGAAAGGGGGGAAAAAAGCAGCCATTCGGATACAGAAACTGCTAGAAAAAAGATTCATACAGGAGGTCCCACCAGTCCAGAAATGGTCCGGATTTTACTTTAGATTCTTTTTGGTGCCAAAAAGATAAGGGGACTGGAGACCAATTCTGGATATTGGCAACTTGAACAATTCTGTTTGAAAAACAAAATTCCATATGGTCACGGTTCAGTCAATTCTTCCCTTTCTGGGAAAGGACGATTGGATGTGCTCGACAGACCTTCAAGACTCGTACTACCACATAAAGATGGACAGATGCTCAAGAAGGTTCTTTCGCTTTGATTGTAAGCTAATCATTACCAATTCAGGGTTCTGTTTTTTGGCCTCACCACAGCCCCCAGGATGTTTACCAAATGCATGGCAGTAGTAGCAGCTCACCTAAGACTGCAGGGATTCAGTCTGTTTCAATATGTGGCTGACTTGCTCTTTCCTCCATTAGCCAATGCCTGATGGTAGCAGTTATGAGCTAAAGTTCTACAGCTGTGCTCTTATCTCAGTATTACAATACATTTTGAAAAATCTGTGCTCGAACCAATTCAAACCCTAGATTTTGTAGGAGCTTCCTTAAACATGAAGGTTACAATAGCCACACTTCCCCCATCAAGATCGGGAAAATAGTACTGGCCATAATCAGCAACTGCAAAGTTCCAGCTTGTTTAGTTTTTCAGGCACTGGGATCTTTGACAGCGTCTGTAAACCTGGTTCCCCTGGCCAGATTCCAAGTCGATGCCCATCTCCATCATCAGTTCATGCAAAAGGGATCTGATGTGGTGGATTGTCGGATCAAGTTTCTTAAGGTCATCCGTTCACCCCCCCCCCCTCAGCCCAAGGCCACAGTGACCACGGATGCTTCCCAGTGGAGGGGGCAATGGCAGGGGAAGACGGTCCAAGGCACTCTGCACATAAATGTCCTGGAGATGAGAGCAGTGCTTTTAGCATTGCAAGCTTTTCAGGATGCTCTTCCTGTAGGAACTGTTGTGATTCAGTCGGGCAACATGTCAGTAGTTTGGTACATCAGCAAAACAGGGGGGACCAGATCCTACCCTCTCTGCCAAGAAGCCCCAGGGTGTGGCAATGGGTGGATCTCATCCAACTGCTTCCTGGTAGCAACACACATTCCAGGGAAGTTAAATGTGATGGCAGACAAGTTGAGCAGGTGTATACTATTACCTCACGAGTGGTCTGTCAATCGAGCAGTGTCAGACAAGATTTTCGAACTTGAGGTCAGCATTGCTGCGACCTGTTTGCTTCGCCCCTAAACAACAAGTGCAGCAGCTATTTTGCTCTGATTCCCCCAGAAGTGGAGTTTGAGGGATGTGGTTCTGCACAGTTGGCCCCTTTGTCTCCTATATGCATGTGCACCCATCCATGACATTTTTCAACTTTTAGCCACGCTTTTCAATGATGGAGCTTTGTCCTCTACAGTTAAAGTCCAGTTAGCAACCATTTCTAATTTTTCACATGGGTTTTCAAGGTTCATCAGTGGCTTCTCACAAACTTTGTAAAGCCTTCTTGAAATCTCCTTACAAGGATCCTACCCCTGCTAGGGACCTTAACCCAATGTTCAAGCAGTCATTCACCCCCCCCCCCTTTGAACCAGCCAGTGATTAGTTTTTGTCATGGAAAACTGTTTTCTTTGTAGCATTTACCTCTGCTAGAAGAATTTCAGAGATTCAAGCCTTATCCAAACCTCCATACTTGGTTTTCCATAAAGACAGATTTTCACTTCGTACCAATCCATCTTTTCTCCTGAAGGTAGTATCTGAGACTAACCATAACCAATGCATTAATCTTCTAGTTTTTTTCTCAGATATTCCAACAAGGGTGAATATGCCTTACATGTGTTGGACATTCAGTTAAGATTCTATCTTCACAGGACAAAAGATATCAGAAAATCTGATCCGTTTATTTCCTTTTCATGTACCAAGTTGGGGAAACAAGTTACCAAGGTGACATTGTTCAAATGGCTTACTGATTTGTATTTACTTTGTTTGTAACAAATCGTGTGTCACTAAAACCGTTGAAAGACCAGAGATGTTGCAACTTCATCTGTTTTTCAGTCTACAACATCCATGAATGACGTTTGAGCAGTGGCTACTTGGGTGTCTTCCCATCCCTTTTATTACTCATTACAAATTAGATTTGGTCTCTCAGAGCATCATTTGGCTCAGTAGTGCTCAGGAATAGCCTTTCTTGAGCCCACCCAGGACTATAGGTAGCTGGATACCCTGTCCCACACGTTGAGAATTTAAAATTGGGAACATCAGATAAAAATTATGTACTCCCCATAACATTCCATCTGTCTTGTCCATTTTCATTTTTCTTCAGTTCCCCGCCCTCCATCCCCCACCCAGGCTTTTTTTGCTTCTGAAAGAATGTTTCTTAACTCATCCACTCCAGTGGAGCTCAAGAAGTTTGCACTGTAACTTCCAATGGGCGGAGCCAAAGCATTTTGGCAATCGAATTATGTCCTCACATTTCAACCAAATGTTCATATCTTTGGAACCATATGGGTTATGAAAGAAGTGTAAATGGCAAACTCTTCAGCAAAAAATATTTTTATAGTGGTAGTATTCTTTAGGTTCTAGGTCTTAAGCTGAATTTTATAAGTCACAGTAAACACAGTAACTATTACTTTGTAATATAAATATGTAATAAAATGTAATAAAAGCGCTTCTGTGGATCCCTAGTGATATCTACATTGCTTACTGTACTTATTTCTTTGTTGCACTTGAAAAAAAGTTACTGTTTGTCATTTTTGCATTTAGGTTACCGGTAACAGTCGCAGGCTACACACTAAATACACAGAGGCGGCTAGCGCATTTGAAAGTAATTTAAGCTCTGCATTTCTATTGTTTCTGAAAAAAAAAAAAAAAACACAAAAAAATTCCTTGTTTTCCCGCCTTTCTGAACTAGTCTAGTCCAGTTTTCAGGCTTTGCTGAATCCAGGACTGTGGTAAAGGTTCCTGTGTTGCCCATATCATACTTGGATAATTAGGTGGCTTCCTTGCTCACTGTGAGAGAGGGAACTCTGAGCAGCCTATCTGTCCCTATAGGAGTGGTCCCAGCCCAGCAACTTGTAGCTCATTGGCCATTTTGGGTTAATTTCTATCCTTTTTGATCTCAGTGGTATAAAAACCGCTCTGTTTTGAGCGTGTTTGCGCACCGCACAGAACTGTTTAGCTGCGGTTAAACTATTCCAGGCTCCACGAAGTCTGCACTTCACTTTTTCCCTTGAAACACTTCAACCCAGCACTAGAAATAAGGCAATTTAAGACTGGCACTTACTAAAACTAGCACTAGCTTACAGCTTGCACTTCAGCCCTATACTCAGGACGTATAAGGCTCTTTACTCATCCAATCAGCAATACAGTCCCAACCATGTATTCAGGCATGTTCAAGGGACAGCTTCAGGTGTGCTCTCCGGTCCAGCTGGTGAATCTGGGCATCCTGAGGCAATGTTACAGTTGCCTCGTGTACACAGACAACCCCCTCCTCCTCCCAACCAACACAAACATATGTGAGAGATGCAGCTACACAGCCAAACTGGAGGCTAAGCTCTCTCAACCCACGACTGGATCAACTAGTCACAAGGAGAAGGGCAACACTAGCACCATATTACTAGACTCGCATAGACCAGCCATAGCTGCACCAGAAAACAACTCTCAGAAATGTGCAAAAACTTACTCGGAGGCTCTAAATAAGAACTTGCCTAAACCAAGACCTCCTAAGCATACACCCAAGCAACCCCCACCCCACAACAGAAACCAGGTAACACATATGTCACGTCAGTGTGCCAAGCAAAAACAGCCCCTAAGGCTAAATAACACACTTAACACACTAGTAATCGGTGATTCTATCATCGAGTGCACAGACGTCCCACTCACTAGACTGAACAAGGAGAAGGTTACCGTAAGCTGCCTGTCGGGTGCCAGAATCCGCCACATAACACATGCACTCAGGTCACTCCACAACAAGTACAAATATGACTCTGTCATTGTACATGTTGGTGTAAATGACCTGAGACGTACCTCCCTGGACTACATGAAAAGAGACCTGGAGGAGCTCTGACCATGTAGCCCAGGCTGGTATGACTCGGACTCTGAATAGCATCCTGCCCTCATCCAAAATGATGCCAGCATATGAAGAAAAAATGATCAGTTTCAACAATTGGTTAAACTGCTGGTGTCATTCAAAGGGGATCCAGTACTTGTCAGCCTGGGGACGACATGCTTGACAAGCCACGTTGCTTCGTCTGTCGCCACTGGGCTTTCGAATACTGGCCAAGACTCTTGCCACCCCAATACTGCCTTTTTTAGGCAAGGCTAAAAAGACAAACCCGCCTCCATAAACAACAATAATAAACAAAAACTGAGGGTAATGCTGCTCAACGCCAGAAGTCTAAACCTCAAAATGCATGCACTCAAGGCTCTCCTTTAGTATGGAAGAAATCGACGTATGTGCAGTGACAGAAACCTGGTTCAAGACTCCAGAGAGCACCCCAGCACTACCAGGCTATAACTCCTATGTAAAGTGTGCTTAGTATTGTTAGTTTACTCCTTGAAGGCTTACTGTGGCCGAGGCGCTAGAGTGAGAGACAGAAAATAAAGCTGCTTTTGGATCCTGTGCTGACTCCTGTTGTTTTGCTGTGCTGCTTTGCTGTGTTCAACGTTGTTGCTGCTATAACTCCTACCATACCTTTAGGTCCCAAAACCAGGACCGGAACACAAAAGGAGGGGGTGTGTCCATATTCATAAAGAACACCCACACCTCCAGGTTAATAGCACAGCACGCGGAATCTGAGACCATCCAAGTGCAATTGACAGTGGGTAAATTGACTGTTCAATTTATAGCTTGCTACAGATCTCCCACCTTGTCTCGGGACCCTCACGCAGCAGTCATTGGTAAGATCAGATCACAAACTAATCACACTGGACATCCACATCCTGACCCCCCCCCCCCCCAGTCAAGGAAATCAAGGTAAAAAACTTCTCTAAAGCCAACTTCACACTCCTCAAGACCGAGGTGGGAAGTTACAAGGCTCCCAATCAAATGGAAAATGATGACCCATCGGCAGAATCCTTTACAAGTGCATTCTATGAACACCTTCAAGAATGCATGGACCGAGCCATCCCAAGTAAAACCAAGACCAACTCCTCTGAAAAGAGGAAGCCAGTCTGGTGGACCCCGGCCATAAATAAACTTTACAACAGGAGGAGGAAACTCCTGCAAGATGGAACAAAATCCCAAAATAAGAAGGCATCTCTGATTAACATCCATAAAAAACTGTACTCCCTCATTAAGTCATCCAAGGCCAACTTCGAAAGAAAAATAGCCAATGACTCTAAGGATAACCACAAGGCCGCCTTTAACTGTCAAGAGTCTAGGGGCAAACTCTCAGATATGCTCTGAGCTAGTGCATAATGGCCATAAATACACTGAACCAACCGACATTGCCAACATCCCGGTTGACAAGTTCAGTGCAAACTTCACCCATCCCAGAAGAATGTGGTGCTCCAGATATCTCAGACACACAAGTAAAGACAGCCCTTGCAAAGGCCAAAAACACAGCATCAATGGGACCAGATGCTATCCCAGGTTGTGTCTTACACGAGCTTCAAAATGAACTAACCCCCCCCCCCCATCTCAAATCACTGTTCAAAGTCAGCCTCTCTACAGGCTATGTACCCAAAGAATGGCATACAGCAACAGTCGTACCACTCCACAAAGGTGGTGCCACAACTGGCCCTGGGAATTGTCGCCCTATAAGCTTGACTAGCTTTGTCTGCAAAGCCATGGAACGCATTATCCTGGAGCTCATTAACAGGGACATTGGGAACCTCCAGACACTGGACCCCACCCAGTTCGGCTTTGTTAAAGGCAGATCTTGCCTCCTGAACTTGGTCGACTTCTTCAAAACAGTCCCCAAGGCCATAGACGAAGGGAAGGTGGTCCACACAGCATATCTGGACCTTGCTAAGGCATTCAACACCATCCCACACTCAGGAATCCTAGACAAACTCACCAGCTTAAATATCAACCCCCATGTCACGAGATGGGTTGCCAACTGGCTCTCGGACAGAACCCACACGGTGAGTGTCAGGCGCCATGTCTGACTCTAAACCAGTCACAAGCGAGTCCCACAGGGCTCAGTCCTGCGACCTCTCCTGTTCGGTATATATTTCTCCGAAGTACAGGCAAAGGCGGAGGGACTATGGCTAACCAAGTTTGCAGATGACTGTAAATTGGGTGCAGTAATTGACTCTCCAGCTGACACAGACATCCTGCAAAAGGGTCTCACAGAAACAAACACCTGGTGTCAAAGTCACGGCCTCAAGCTAAATGCCAAAAAATGCATAGTAATCCCATCTGGGAAAAACAAAGTACCGATAAACTACCATATAGATGCGAATCCAAACTATCATATAGATGGGAATCCACTAAGTACAGAAGAAGTAATTGGGGACCTGGGTACCCAAGCAGATAGCATGCTCTCCTTTGATGACCACATAGCCAAAACGGTCAGGAAATCCTTCTGTGTGGCACACCTGATCACAAAGCGTTTCTCATCCAGATCCAAGGAGATGATTGTCCCCCTTTGCTCCTCACTCATTACGCCCATAATAGAGTACAATGCCCCATTTGGGATGTACCTCACTAGACACCTGCAACAACTAGAAAGACCACAGAAGTACCTCACTAAGAGGATTAAGGGCCTTAAACAATTACTCCTATGAAGCACGACTAAAAAAGCTCCAGCTCTTTTCAGTCGCTTACTGTCTGCTCAGAGGTGACCTATGCCTGACCTATAGGGCCATGTCAAACCCTTAACTAATGGACATGCTTCACCTAAAAAAAAACGAGATCCCTCAGAACCACTCGTTCTAGCGACTTGAACCTATGTACAACAATAAACAGGACATGCTGGAGGGGTAAATTTCCTGTCCCAGCGACTCCCCTCACTCTGGAATAGAATCCCAATCCATATTTGACAGAGCTCCTCTCTGACCCTCCTCAAGAGAAATCTTGATGAGTGGATGGGTAATCGTAAGTTCTACCCTGGGATCACTTCAGGAGCCCTGTTGACAGAGGCCCAGGTTACTAATCTAATGGGGAGGCGAAAGCCATCACTCTGTGGCTAGGCTTATAAATGCCCATGGGCAGATAGCCTAGTACTTACCTATGAACCTATATTTTGTAAACCACTTAAAATATCTCGGCAACCACTCAATTTGTACGTATACTGTCAGCAGCGTTTTATTTATCTAGCTAAGTGCTTTCATTTTGAGGCTAAGGAGTTCTGTCTGTGGTTGTTGAGATGTTTAGAAAAATGTGATAAATGTGTGAAAAACCTATATAAATTAATATCATCATAAAAACAACAGTTAATATCGGTTTACCTCCACTAGACCGAGGTCATATATTAATGCAGTTGAGTTTGCCACTGTGTAAGCTTTAAGATTAACACTCTCAAACCTTGTACATAGCATGGTTTTGGAATTACTGATGTAAATATGAGCAAGTAATATCTGACACCTAGAGATGTCCGTAGGAGTTAACTAAAGAAGCACCTGGAGGCATCACTTGGATGTAATGAGGTTACCATTTTTGGTGCATCTCTGGTTCCAGATATGGTCTCCCTGCAGAATTTCCTTTCTGTTCTGTTTCTATTAGCAAACTCAATCTGAGGTAATGTGACTAGTGCATTATGGGTAAGGACTGAGCTTGAGAGTTTTTGGTTCCCACGAGATGTAGAAGTGGCAGTCAGTTCTGAGGGATCAGATCCAAACCCACATGTTGAGGAAAAATAATGGACAACACAGATGGAATGTTATGGTGAGTACATAACTTTTTTTTTTTTTTTTAATACTGTCAAGTGACTTTGCTGTACTTTTAAACAGGAGCGCACTTTTGTTTCTACAGTTTTAAAAGCTGACAACAGTTTCTCCATAGAAAATAAATTACTTTTTGGGGAGGCAGTTAAAAGTAATACTATGATAAACATGCAGTGCTGCGAGCAGTTTTTACTGTATTTTTATTGGGAAAAGTAACATTGTACTGCTTTTGAATTTTTACTTAGCTTTTTGGGAAAGAGACACCATTTTTGGCTTAACCATGGAACAAACTAGTTTAATGTATTCTTCTTGTGGCTGGAGGAACACCCAATAAACAGCCTTTGTCACCAGGCTAGTAGTTGCATCATCTGCAGGTGGGTGACTCTGCTGTGTCCAAATATGGTTCTTCAGTCTGTGCATCTATTTCAGACAGATGGGTTCTGAGAATGATGCAGCAGGGTTATAGATTACCACCTCCACCAAACCAGAATCCCTCTGTTGTCTCCTGTTGTATGGGACGTGCTCTCTCAGGGGATAATAGGAGTTCCACCTCCTAAACTGGGAAGAGGTTTTTATCAAATAATATTTCTGCTGCTAAAGAAAGAAAATGCTTGAAGACCAGTTGTGTATCCTCCTTTCCTAAACCAGTTTGTGGTGGTCCCAAGTTCATAATGCTTTCGGTTCACAACCTCTTACCCATTCTTCCTCTCTCCTTTTGCAAGCTTATGTTAAAAAGATGCTTCTGATGTTATTTTCATTCTTCCTCGACCTGTGGGTTTCGGATCCGAGTTTGTATCTGACTTCTTGGCCACTTTCAAAAGCTTAGGCTCTGAAGCTCAAGCTCCTTGCCTACCCATAATGCCCCCCCCCCCCCCTGGTTACCTCAGATCATGTTTGCCGCTTTTAAGAGAGGCATTGCGGTCCACTGCCACAAGCTCCCTGGGAGAAGTTTTTCAGTGTTCAGCTAAGTTGTTTTACTTTTGGTGTAGTTTCCTTTGCACTGTACTGTACCATACCTCCTTAACACTGTGTTTCTGTCTGTAATATAAAAAAAAAATTTAGTTTTGTGTTTATTGGAGCGTTTTTTGATGGGAATTGTTCTTTCTCTTTTTTTTCTCCCTTTTCCTTTTCTCTTCCTAGTGTTGTAAGATGTCTGAGAAACCTTTTAGGTTTCAAAAAGTGCGTTTCCTGTGGGCACAAGATTCCCTTATCTGATGTCCATAGGGAGTTGTATATTGTGTCAGCCCTGCTCACTTTGAAGCCTCCTGCTCCATCTGTGAGGGTTTTCATCAGAGAGCACTGGCCAACAGGAGCAAAACTCATTTTGAAGGGCCTTTTACCTCCTTTGGTCCCGTCTGGTGGTGGTTCTTTTCCAGGGGCTCAAACCACTTCAAAAAACAGAGAAGACAGGGAATGCGGAAAACATTCCCTGGGGAAATCTGCTTTGGGCAAACCTCCAGCCACAGCTTCTAAGGTTTTGTATCCTAGACACTCATAAGTCCACCCAGTCCTGTCCGTGGTCCCGAGCTTCTTTGCCTTCAGAGCTCCTCCTACCCCATGGTCTCCTCGTAAAGAGAGCTCTTTAATTTCGTCCAGGCCACATTCCACGGCATCTTCTGTCAGGTCTTCCCACAGCCTTTCGGAATTGGAGGTGGACATATTGATGAGGCAGTTCCTTCAGACTCTGATCCAGATGGGAGTCTTAACAGCCCCGTCCCCTACCAGGACTGTAGGCAGACAGTCACCCTTTAGACATTTTAGCTCCTTCTCCGATCCGCCCTACTGATTTGGAGCCCTCTGATCAGAATGCTCCAAGAGCTGAAGTGACTGAGCCGACTAGATCTCACTTTGACCCCAGCACCTTCCCTAACTCACTCGGTCCTGACTGTGTCAGGGCAGAGCGTCTCACAAAGTCGAAGTCTTGATGCTAGCTCCAAGGGGTTAACCTCGACTCTGAAGTTTTTGGAGCAGTCACTTCACCCTCTTAAGTGCTGGCAATCGACGGCTCTATACCAGCTTTCCTCTTTAAGCAGAAGGCTGGAGAAGCTCAGTGATCCTCTGTCCTGGTAGTTTCGGCTCCAGGAGGATGGTCTTCGGTGTCTCTGGCCTGTTCTGCTTTCGGGCAGGAGAGGGTCCTGTCCATGCACAGGAGACCCTCTGTTGTCACTCTCTCTTTTGGATCCACTTATCACTCCCTTGGGACAGCCAGCACAGCAAAGGCTACAAGTACTTCCACCTTTGCAACCCCAGGTCTTTTGCACTCCTCCCCAGAACACTCCACAGAGGAGGTTCCTCTGGAAGAGAAGGTGCAGGAGGAGGCACCTGGATACCCCAGAGGAATCTATTATGGAAGACACATTTCAAGGAAGGAGAAGGGTACCCAAATCTCCACCTGAGGATGTCTCCTTCGGCGAAATTTTGGAAATCTTGCTCAAAGAGGTGGATGGTCTTCCCAGAACCCTACCCCAGAGGGAACTGTTCTTGGAGGCTTTTGGGTCTGAGGTCTGGCTTGTCTACGTCTTGTGTATCCCCCCCCCCGCTGATGCACTCTTCAACCTGGTATTAAGCAGGGTTTGGAATGATCCGGACACGGTAGAACCTATCCCCAAGCATGCAGACAAAATCCTTAGTGTTCCCCCTGACTGACCCCATTGGACTAAATGAATCCTGATAGATGCCATGGTTGTTGCAGCAACCACCAAGAAGGAGCTGGCCCAAGTAAACTTCACTGTCCACCCTCCTAACGGGGAGTCTAGGGCCACATACAGATTTGGCAAGAGTTTTTATGCCTCGTCTACCTTCACTTTGTGAGCTTTAAACTACCTTTCCCATTTTACTAGGTTACAGAGTGATTTAATCAGTCTCTGTCAGAGTCCATGGCTGAAGAGAGGAAATCCTTCTCCAGACTGGCACTCTACAGTCCGTTTCCAGTGCTTCCATGTGGTTAATCACTCATGCAGCAGAGGATACCTTAAGGGCTGCCGGTTCCAGCATTGCAATTGAGCGCTATGCCAGGATGCAGTTGTGTCACTTCCCAGAACCTTTCAAGGCATGTTTCGTCCATGCCCCTTTTGACGGATAGTCTTTGTTTGGGCCCTCTGTTAGAGAGATTCTTCCCATAGCAAGAAAGATGGAAAGACCCTGTTTGCCATCTAAATCCATTTTTCTACCCCCCCCCCCAAAGATCCTTTTCCAGGAATCCGGGGGGAGGGACTGTGGTTCAAGAAATCTTGGGGTCCTTTTCAGGAGTCTTGGGGAGAATATTCCACCAGAGGCAGAGGGGGAAATTGGTTACAATGGTAGATGCCACCAGTGTAGCAGGGGGGCATCCACAAAATCAGGGGTCTCTGGATTCCTTCTCAGACAGGCCCTTTCAGTACTCCTCAAAGGTTACTTGGCTGTCCTCCTCTGGAGGCAGTCAGGGAGCACTTATTCTTGCACCCAAAAGCCTGGCTAGCCATCACAAACAATTGGTGGGTACAAAGATCATATCCAGGGGATACTTCATTCCCTTTTTCAAAACTCCCCAAACCAAAAGTTCTCTCCCAGATGTTCTACCCAAGCAGAGAGGAGTAGCGGAGTTGGAGATCTCAAAGCTGCTCCAAAAAATCCAGAAGGTCCCACCAGATCAACTTGGATCGGGCATTTACTCCAGATTCTTTTTAGTAGCAAAAAAGACAGGGGATCTCATGCCCATCTTGGATCTGACATCCCTGAGTAAGTCAGTAAAAAACAAAGTTCAGGATGGTCACCGTCCTGTCCATTCTATCTCTTTTGGAAATGGATGACTGGATGTACTCAGTAGACCTGAAGGATGCATGCTACCACATCAAGATGGACAGGAAGGTATCTATGCTTCAGGGTGGGAGCTAGTCATTTTCAGTTTGGAGCATTTCCCTTTGGTCTCGCCACAGTCTCCAGGATGTTCACCAATTGCATGGCAATAGTTGCAGCTCATCTTGGACTGCAAAAATTCCATGTATTTCCATACCTAGATGACTGGCTCCCATCTGTTACAGTTAGCTCGTACCTTGGACATAACCATCAACATGCAAACATCTCGGCTACAGCTAGTTCAGAGCATAGATTTCACAGGGTCTCATTTGGATACAGCCAAGACCTTATCCTTATTTACTCCAGACAAGATTTCGAACCTAAGACTACATGTCAGACAGATTTGGCAATCCTGGTTCCTTCAGCAAAACTAGTACTTGGGGGCCCTGGTCTCCATAGCTGCCACCATAACTCTATTATCAACAACACTCCTACACATGAGAATTCTGCAGTGGACCTTAGCAGTCTAGTGGTCACTACATCAGCACTCCTTCAGCTATCCAGTCAAACTGTCAAGTGTGCAAAAGATTCTCTCCTCTGGTGGCTTCACTCCTCAGAGGTTCTTAAAGTATGCTGCTTTTTTCTTCCTCCCCTAAGCGCCACTTTGACCACAGATGCATCCCGGGTGGAGTGGGGGATGGGACTTTTCTGAGTCAGATGGTCCAAGACACGTGGATGTCACGAGAGACCAACCTGCATATCTGTGTCCTGGAGATGTGAGCAGTCCTTTTTAGCATTGCAGGCATTTCACAGCTTCCTCCCTCCAGGGACTATTGAAGTACTAATGGACAGTCTGTCAGTGGTTTGGTACATCAACAAACAAGGGGCAACCATGTCCTACCCCCTTTGCTGAGAAGCAGTGAGAGTGTGGCAGTGGGTGATCTCTACCAACTGCTTTCTGATTGCAATGCACATTCTCGGGGAGTGCACCATTCTAGCAGATGGGTTCGGGAGAGTTTTACTGGTGCCTCAAGAGTGGTCTCTATTAGTCTGTGGTGAAAATGATTTTTCACAAATTGAGTCAACTTTGCTGTGATCTCTTTGCATCTCCCCACAACAAGTGCAGCAGGTTTTTCGCCTTTATCTCCCCTCAGAGACAGTCTCCCAGGGATGAACTAGTCCATGCTTGGCCTCCCCGGATTACTATATGCCTTTCCTCCTCTGCCCTTGATCCTCACGTTTCTTTAGAAAGCTTCCAGATTGAAGAGCAAGGTGATTCTCATTGCCCCTTTTGGCCTCTGCAAATCTGTTTCACCTTCCTTTGATCTCATTTGATTCGCCCTGCAAGGATGCTTGAACCACATCCAGATATATATCCATCAGGCCAAATTGACTCTGATGCCCCAGGTCTGAAACTAACCACATGGTTTTTGCAATTCCAGTGGTAGCTAGATCTGCCAGGCTTTCATCCCCAGTCTGAAGCATTCTGATCTCCTCCCACAAATCTTCAGTTAGAAGAATTCACAGAGCAGATGGAAAAGGTTTTCTGTTCGGGCTTGATAGCAGAAATTGTATCCTTTCACAACTGCTGTTCCAGCAGTGCTAGATTTCCTTGCTAATATTTTTTGAGGGGGACAGTCATTCTACTGTAAAAGTACAGTTGGCAGCCATTTCAAGTTATCATATCTGAGAAAGTTCATCATATTTGGCCTCATCAAAATTGTGCAAGGCCTTTCTTGGAGGGACTTTCCTTCTTCGTCTTGTTAAAGATCTAATACCTTCTTGGAATCTAACTATGGTTTTACAGGCTCTGGGTCATCTTTCTTTTGTCAGCCAAAGCAGATTTGAAATTCTTATGGAAGACTGCTTTTCTAGTTGCTATCAGTTCTGCAAGAATATCTGAATTGCAAGCTCTATCCCAATACCCCTACTTAACTCATTCACTCCAAAAGAGCTCAGGAAGTTTGCACTGTAACTTCCAATGGGCGGAGCCTAAGCTTTTTGACAGAATCAAATTATGTCCTCGCATTTCAAACAAATGTTTATATCTCTGGAACCATGGGGGTTATGAAAGAAGTATAAACGGTAAAGCCCTTCAGCACAAACTATTTATTTTTATAGTAGTAGTATTGTTAAGGTCAGTGATGGAGAACCTATGACATGCAT